>NW_028143326.1:0-131453 GCF_977018435.1 Lepisma saccharinum
AATGGATTGTTTTTACCTAGCTCAAACGTTTTCCAAAATTCCAAAACAGTTAGTACGCGACCACGCTAATTTCATATGTTTGTTTCGTCAAGATCACACCAACCTCAAGCACGCGTACGATGACCACGTAGGCGGAGACATGAACTACAATCAATTTTCGGAACGCTGCTGCTCTACTTGCTGGAACGGTGACGATTTCAGATTTGCGACGATCGATATGACGAGGAAACCCAACGACGGAAAATACAGAAACAAAATCAACGACTTTCTAAACGTTGCAACGTTGTGAGAAACGACGTTTATTTATATACGTTTATACGTGGTCATCGTACGCGTGCTTGAGGTTGGTGTGATCTTGACGAAACAAACATATGAAATTAGCGTGGTCGCGTACTAACTGTTTTGGAATTTTGGAAAACGTTTGAGCTAGGTAAAAACAATCCATTTTTTTTTGTGACGACCTTGCGTGAAAAAGTTGCAAATTTCATTTTGATTTTCCAGGATGGCGTCGTCGAACACAACGACTGAATTTTCACGACAATCGTCGAGTGGTTTTATTTCCGAGGCGAACGTTGCAATGTCCAGACCATCGTACAGTTTCATCAGTTGCTGGTATTTGGATTGCTCCAAACTTTTCGAGAACACGTACAGGTGCCTGTACGTACAAGTTACCTTTTGAGATGCATTTACCTGGCTACCAGTACTGCGGACCGGGTACCAAACTCGAGAAAAAATTGGAGAGAGGGGGACAAGGGTGTGAATCCGTTGGACGCCGCATGCAAAAATCACGACATCGCTTACAACACCACGCAGACGGATCTGGATGCACGTTACGAAGCAGACAGAAAGTTAGAGCACGCAGCTTTCGAAAGGTTCGTGAGCAGAGACGCATCGCTGGGTGAACGGGTCGCCGCACTGGGTAGAGTCCAGCGCAGATAATTCTGCCGTGCGATGCGCGAAACAACTAAAAAAGCAGTGTTGCTAATAGAGCAGATAGAAAAATCGCTGCAGTGCGCCGATGCACAGCTGTTACGTACAACAATAAAATTAGAGAATTCAGGTCTATCTAACGTTGAGTTTTAAACGTCATGCATTATACCAGGACTAGGATTAATATGTACTAACAAGTAACTTTGTATGTAGCTACATACATATGGACTAAAAATTCGCAAAATATGAACTAACACATAAGTAAAATTACCAAAAATGCTGCAAAGAAGACTTCTTCATACGATTCCTTATTTGAGTGATTTCAAAGAAAATAAAAAAATATATATATTATTTTTCATTGCATTAATGCACTGGTGGCGTTCTAACTTTTCACTTCCAAAACCCGTATACACTGGTATGGAACTGCAACGGCAGATAATA
Organism: Lepisma saccharinum; assembly: GCF_977018435.1. Taxonomy (NCBI): domain Eukaryota; kingdom Metazoa; phylum Arthropoda; class Insecta; order Zygentoma; family Lepismatidae; genus Lepisma; species Lepisma saccharinum. Next base: position 1,372 of record NW_028143326.1, read on the forward strand.
ACATGCCAACGTGTTAAACCGCTACAATTGCACCATAACACTCCTCCTGAAGCAGTATTATTATTTCCTCTCTGAGATCGGCGACAGTCGGTTGCCTTTGTTGTACATTTACAAAGGATGCCGGCTTCCACAACAATAACAAGTACATATACTGCCACTAGACGATAAACTGCGCGGCTTTTTCTTTTGTTATGAACCAGGGCCGGCGCTAGTCATTTTGCCTCCCTGGGAGGTGGCAGCAGATGCCGCTCTATTTCGACCCCCCGGTCATTACGCAGCAACGGAAAATTGAAAATCAATATATTCCTAACTAAAACATCAAAATATAAAATAAATAATAAGACTTCTTATGCTATTTCAATACTATTCAGCGCAAAAGAATATCTCGCTCGATCACAGTTTTCAATAGGCTTATCACCCATCAAAGCATGGCAATTTTAACACAGAAAACAATATGTATCGCATTAAGCAGCAAAAATGACAGCCTCCTCTATGCAATTTCTACAAGAACACGTGCCGGAGCCAGAGTTGAAATGATGTTGGAGCTACATAATTTATTTATTTTGAATAATTCCAAAATTATGAAATATGAACAATTTGTTGCTGCTGTTCGCTGCTCTCTTGCCAAAATGCTTTATTGGGATGCTAACACCATGACTGGCTTCCTCCTTCATGAACTCGTGCACGTTGCTTAGAATTTCCCGAGCTTGGCTATGCAAGGTTTTTGATTTCAACTTCGACAGAACTGGAGGCATTATGGAATTTAACGTTCATTAGCAAACACACACTTTTACATACACACACGCAATACACGCACACAACATCAAACCGGTCAAATACTTAGTATAAAATAAAAATATGGTGCTTCCAATCCAACAAAACTCACCGCCACTTTACCTGCCTTTTCCCCTTCCATGACAGAAATAGTGCTTCATTATTACAGTTGGCAACACTAGTTACTAGCTAGCCAATGAACATGCACTGCATAAAAGAAGCAAGCACTACGCCGTGCTATATTGCCACATTAGCATCCCTACCGAACGGTGGGAACCGCGAGCTGGAGCGCTATTTAATTGTTTTCAATGATGTTTGCGCGAGTGTGTCCAAAAATGGAATAACAATATGGCAACAATAGCGAAGATTATTGAGTAGGGTAGAACACATGATGCTAAGAGAGAGGGAGACGAAACGAAAATTCGTTTCTACGCAACGGCAAATTTACGTGTGTGGCACTCTACCACCATCGCCATGAACACGAAACAAAAATTGGGGTAGGGTATATAAATAACATACAGTAAAAAAAACAACATGGCTTGCATAACTGATTTGCCGCCCGAGCTACTATGTAAAATATTTAAACACGCAGTAAACGGAGATTGTGAGGATGTAGGGAAACTTGTAATCATAGCAAGAACGACGCCGGAATTTCGCATCCCTTGTGAAATGGTTCTCAAGGACCATCTTCGGGAGATCAGCGGCCTGAGGTGCGATGATCTCAACATTCTGCTTTCGGCTGCAGGGGAAAAATTAAACAAGAGGTCGGACGAACTGAACGAGGCAATGCAGGGAAGAAGACGGTATACTGATGATTGGTACAAGTCTATGCAGGAGAAGAAAGATATCACTACGCACATCCTCGCGTTTTCCGAAGCACGAACTTTCTTCCTCTGTTAAAAAAATAATAATATATATACGTATCAAAAAAAAACAACTTGAAGTTGGCAATAGAAATATTTTTTTCCACACTTAGAACACAGTTTGGTCGCACATATTTGCTTTCACGGCACACAAGTACGACAGTGCTTTTAAAAATGTTCACTTGACATAGCAATTTGGCACGTAGGGCAATTTTTTACAGAACGCATAATGCAGAGATTTTTTGGGGGTATGTTATTTAATACCTAATGCTGTACAATACAAAATATAATTGCTCACTTTTTTTTAACTATTTTCTATGACCTTATTTGGGTTTTTTTTTCGCCAAATTATATGCTTCTAGTCTCCTATACAATACAATATACGTACAATATTGTCAACAGTATTATATTTCAGCAGGTCGCTTGTCGCCTAAACACTACAGCTCACAGGTTGGGAAAATCTGACATGAAAGCAGATAATACGCTTATGCCTTATTTATATATAATTTTCACGGGGCATACAATATTGTCAACAGTATTATATTTCAGCAGGTCGCTTGTCACCTAAACACTACAGCTCACAGGTCGGGAAAATCTGACATGAAAGCAGATAATACGCTTATGCCTTATTTATATATAATTTTCACGGGGCGTACAATATTGTCAACGGTATTATATTTCAGCAGGTCGTTTGTCGCCTAAACACTACAGCTCACAGGTTGGGAAAATCTGACGTGAAAGCAGATAATACGCTTATGCCTTATTTATATATAATTTTCACGGGGCGTACAATATTGTCAACGGTATTATATTTGAGCAGGTCGCTTGTCACCTAAACACTACAGCTCACAGGTTGGGAAAATCTGACATGAAAGCAGATAATACGCTTATGCCTTATTTATATATAATTTTCACGGGGCGTACAATATTGTCAACGGTATTATATTTGAGCAGGTTGTTTGTCACCTAAACACTACAGCTCACAGGTTGGGAAAATCTGACGTGAAAGCAGATAATACGCTTATGCCTTATTTATATATAATTTTCACGGGGCGTACAATATTGTTGAGAGCATTAGTTTTTGTAGAGCTCTCTTTTTCCATCTTTCCTCTAAACAGTGAAGTTGTAGAAGACACAATTAGTTAATTTAGTATACGACATACCTTCCTAATTAATATGGATATTGTCACACATTCCTCTTATTTTATACTGTTGTAAATAGAAAAAATTATGTACGGTAAATGTTTTGTATATTATAGGAAAAAACTGCAAAATGTCCCCCAATTTTAATTCGAATTTTATCGAATTTTTACATATTTCCACGCCACCACATATTGTCCTATTTGCTTCTTTTACTTGCCTTGCTTAATTAACTCTCGCTAATTAGCATTTTTTTGGAAGAAGTCAACTAGAACAACATATGGCGGTATGAGAAATATGTAAATTAAAGAACATTTTAGCAATATATGGGCCCTAGCAATTAGCTTCGTCGACTAAGAGTACTCCTTCAAACATCTTCAGCTAATCGTATTACTACGCGAGGACGTTTAAAATTTTTGGGTGTTGAAAAAGTTTGACCCTACTTTTTATTTCTATTGTTTGCTAATAGATGGCGCTAATAGTACCCCCTCCCCTCCCCTCTCCCCTCTTCTCCTCTGCTGTATGACAAATAGCACAAACATAAAAATCAAGATTTTGGAGAGCAAAACATAAAATTTGCATGCATCTGATGTCGAACCGGGAACTTTTATCTTTCGGGGAGTCAACATTATTTTTTTACTCAGTCGTCATATAACATGAACACACGCAAACATTCACATGTGCTTTTATTATTTTGTGTTCGGTAAGTACAAGTATATTCTTACATAAATTATTGTTTAATTTAATAAATTGTAAACTCAAAACCTGCTATACTAACACTCCTTCTGTCTATTGAAAGCGAATGTTGCGTGCATGCGGAAATAACACAGAAAAAAAAAGCGGATGGAAGCAATTTAAAATCACTGGGGCAAGGTCAGTATTACGAGAGCGTAAAAACATGTGCTTCCATTCAAATTGTTGTACAATTATTTTCCCCAGTTGCCCAGTTGGAGTTGGGGGGGGGGCATAACACTGGTATTATTTGTAATCACAGTGCTTACTCATGTATTTTGTTTAATATTTTATTTCAAATTCACTGTCAGAAACTAGTGTTGTTAGTTTCTGCATGTAGGTTTATTTACTCTGTTGGTTGTCACTGTCAAGTTTTTAGTATTCGTACAGCATAAAAAGCTATAACCCCCCTCTCAAAATATATACATTGTATACGCCAAGATGCCCAATAGCCTGGCAACACATCATGAAAAAACATGCCAAGAAGACCCAGTGGGTTTATAAGTCAGTGCTGGCAATTCCTATTTGTAGGTTAGCTTAGCCAGTGAAAGATCATATAGTAGAATTTTTGTAGAGTGGGTGTTTGCGAGTTCCACGATGCCTTGCCCGAGGATACCCTATGCAGTGTCATCCTGATTGCAGAGAAGTCCTTCGCCTACGACGTGAAGAACGAAAGGGTCACGGAGCAGTTTTAAAATTCATAAAAAATTGCCACATACTAAAAATCAACATCCAACACATTTTAGGTTATATCAAATTTGTGAAAACCTTATAATACTGAAATATTAAAACAAACAGAGTCCCTTGTAGGTTAGTTCGGTGCGTAAATAAAAAAATGATAGGTTAAGTTATATCACTTAGGATCGTAAAAAAATTAAAAAATCGTAAAAAAAAAGGATAGGTTAAGTTGTATCACGTAAGATCGTGATATACCTACCAAGTATAAATGGAAAAAATGAGTGCAGTGAAAATTTGTACTAAAACATCGCTAAACGCTATAACATCGACAAAAAATTGTCAAAATATGTCAAAAACTTATATTCGATTGATAAAAAAAAAATACCTACAAAATATGATCCTCAAATGATGACGTTCAAACAGTGCATAAATAAAAAAATGATAGGTTAAGTTATATCACTTAGGATCGTAAAAAAATTAAATAATCGTAAAAAAAGGATAGGTTAAGTTGTATCACGTAAGATCATAATATACCTACCAAGTACGAGTGGGGGAAAAATGAGTATAGTGAAAATTGTACTAAAAACATTGCTAAACGCTAAAACATCGACAAAAAATTGTCAAAATATGTCAAAAAGTGATATTCAATTGATAAAAAAAGAGGATACCTACTAAGTACGAGTGGGGGAAAAATGAGTATAGTGAAAATTGTACTAAAAACATTGCTAAACGCTAAAACATCGACAAAAAATTGTCAAAATATGTCAAAAAGTGATATTCAATTGATAAAAAAAGAGCATACCTACTAAGTACTACTTTGAAACAACTAATATACACTACTAATTTTAATTTCAAACAATCATTCACCAATGTGCCATGAAAGAATTAAAGGTCTGCTGTGCAGTGCCACTGATGGGCAAGCATCCAAAGAAGGTAATACGTATGACACATATGTGTGGCAAAGGAACACAGCTGCAACCCATCATGATGCATATATGCATCACAAGCAGTGAACGTGTTAAAAATTAGTGTTTGGTAATATATTTTGCAGTCCCCATTCTGTAGTGACGAATGTGAAGAAGTATTGTTACCCATTGTAATACTTTAAATATTATTATACTTTTTTTTAATCCAACTCATAATTGAATTATTTGAGTGAATGTGGTACAGGTTATTCCTTTCCTCAGTAGGCTTGATAGATTAACTTACAACCAGTGCCGGATTAACCATAAAGCAAAGAAAGCAGCCGCTTTAGGGCCTCGAAGCTTTCGCACAAATATACCTAGTCTGGCCATAAATACTGTTACACACTATTTTGTGAATAAATTTAATATGGTTTCAAATTTTTAAATGTTCTTTTAGTATGCTACACTTACATATATTACACACAAATAGCACCAATCAGTTTTCAAAATGCCCACTTTTCACCCTCACACAGGCTCAAAGTCTCCCTGGCCAGGCATCTATTGCAGCACGGATGGTCTGGATGTGAAAGTCTGCCCCTGCTGCTATCGAGGGGCGCTTTTAACTTTCAATTAGAGTGCCTCTTCTTGCAGACAGTCCTCTCTAGCTCTGGGAACAGTTTGTAGTCCAAGGTACTGAGATCATGGCTATCAGATGGCCAATCAAAAGTGGAGATGAAATCGAGTACACTGGTCTCCAGTCACCGTCGCGCCATCCCTGCCTTATGAGCTGGGGCAGAATATTTCTTGAACATCCAGGATTCATTGTGAAACATTGTTTGGTTCAACAGTGTCACGAGAGGGTGCAGGACACTTTCCACATATACTTTATTATGGCTTTTAAGCCCTTTTCTAAAAAAAAAATAGGCCTGGTGAATCTTGCATAGCTCACCCCCCACCAAACCATGACTGAGGAGGGCTGGTGGCATCTCTGATTTTTGGGAACTCTCCTACAAAATTCTCAAGAGTTTGAAGCATACACCCTTTCATTTTGGCTGTTAAAACTTTATTAAGTGGTGGACAATTTCTTATCAGTGAAGAGAATCCTGCAATGCCCATTGGCAACGTACCGCCGCAGGAGCCGTTTCCATTTCAGTTCCCTCTGCTTCTTCACTTGTGTCGTCAGGAAATTTCCAGTACTCCACCGGTAAGCTCCAATTCCAAGGTCTTCATTAAGTACCCTGAACATTGATTGTTGTGAAATGTTCAGCTCCTGTGCCATTATCACTTGCTTCCGGATGAGATTTCGGCAGATGCGAGCCATCACTGCTTTAACAGTCGCCACTGTTCATATGGTGTGAAGTTGACCAACTCTTGGGCGATCTTTCATGCTACCAGCCTCAGTGAAACTCTGGATTGTCTGATACACAAACCTTTTGCTGATCTTCGGGATTTTTAGGGGCTGGAAAATCTCAGTGAGTGACTTCCCAACCATATGCAGAGCAATTACAGCTACTCTGTTTTCATATTCGCCCCACACCATGCTAAGCACAAGAAGATACACGCTTGCTTTTTCACAGCTGAACACTCAATGGTTAGGAGTGAACTTCAGCACAAGCATGGTTCATGAACCTGACTACCAGATGTACAGTCCAAGTCGAAAGTTTGTAACAGTATTTATGGCCAGACTAGGTAAATACATCACACATACCCATTTTTAGTCGCTTGCGTGCACGCACATCAATCTGAGATTAGAAATGGGAAGGGAAACTAAAGGGTGAGAGGGGCCGGAGGGGCCCCCGTTGCTTATCTTGCTTCAGGGCCCCAAAGGTTGTTAATCCGGCACTGCTTACAACATGTATTATTTTCCAGTTAACCAGATGTATCAATATAGAAATGTACAAGAAGCAATGTTCTATTACTTTGGAAGCCAACAATGCTGGGAGAATCATTTGCAAAGCATGCAATGTGAAAGGATGTGCTGACACATATGTCGCCATACATGGTAAGAATTCATTTTAACAAAGCATTTTTGTATTCAGTAATGCAAAATATTATGTATTTATTAAAGTTAAAATTGGATTATTTACATAATAATACTGCACTTTATTTGTCCATCTTCTGAACCTCCTAAGCAAGAATAAAATAATGAAATCTGCCCATCAATCTCATTGGCATTTAGGACAGCAATTGTAGCAATACATTTCTCTGTTTAATGGTTCCTGTTTATGTTGATTCCATGAAAGCTCTGGGATCTGTCATGTTACAAAGTATCTAGTTTTCAACATTTCATTCCTTCTCTTTTTCTATTATTCAACACATTGTTATGTTACTCTTCAAATTAAGTTATAGAGTGCTTAGACCCATACCCAAGGGAAGAGGCAAGGGGTTTTTCCCCCTTCTCCCTCGAACAAAGAAATATTTTAATGTGAACCTATAAAAACGTACGAAAAATAACATTGATGATTTTTCAGATTTTGCAAAAAATTTGATTTCGTTCTTACATAAATTAATGGGTTGTTTGTGGAGAGACGTAGATCCCAGAAGTCTGCAGTCTTCAATATTTGGCAATTTTTGTTTTATAATCATTTATGCAAGTTGGGACAGTTCTTCATCATTGCTAACATGTACCATTTAAGTTATAAATATGTGATATTCTATACATAGAATTATCATGGCTGTTCAATAGTGCTGGTATGAGAAAATTAAAGGAAATTGAAAACATTGTTAATTTGTGGAATACTTCTGGGAATTGAATGTAAACAATGAGCACAAAGCTGTATGCCATGTGACAGCTTTTGTCTGGAAGCGACTGTGTTCCTGATTGTTGGGTTGGTGGGAGTCTATTGGCGAGTTGAATTTTTTCTGTTACTGTGGACCCCTAATATTGTAACATTATAATTGTATGTCTACCTGCAATACTACCATAGCATTGGTAGTCACGTCTAATCCCCTTCAAAAAAAATTCTCAGTACAGGCTTGAGTGTGCTTATCACTGAACATTTAAAGTGCATGAATGAAGTACTGGTGTATTTAATTATGTGAATTTCCTATTTTATTTTGTTTTGCAGCATGTTCAATACTTATATATTGAGAAATCAAATAATGTATAAGAGCATTCTCTCTTTTTTGTTTACCTAGTTCCAACAACTATTAAACCATCAATTATAGCAACAGTCATAGTTGCAGTTATCATAATTATCTGTCTACTGGCTTGTGTATTCATCGTAATGAGGCCACAGGTATTTAAGAAACAATATCTTTAAATTTAAGAATATTAAGTCCTACCCAGTGGCATAGCGGCCGCCCCTGCAACCCCCGCAATGTAGGTTAATAATGACAACATTTGAACTTGAAATTCACTAAATAGAAACTTCCGATCGGTGAACTTAGAATACGTATAAACAGAGTTACTGTAATTTACGAGTCAGTGGACACCACAAATAACACGTCTACTTTCTTTCTATTTATTTATTTTCATGTGGAAGGTGGTCGAGTGGGTTCCCAGTAACATATTATAAGACAATGTCTGCTATTATAAGCGGGGGCGTACTGGCTCAATCTAAGGGGCCCTGGCAACTTAATCTGTGGGGCCAGAGAAATGCCATATTAATTTATTTACTTGTAGATCCCCTAAAATAGGGGGAAAAAAGTCCCTCATCTCACACCTTTATAGATATACTGTTTGTCGCAATATTTTAGAGTATAAATTGTCTGCAATTATGAATCTAGTAAGAAAATTCAGTTGCTCGGACAGTCTGTTCTTTATTGCCACACAAGCAAGAAAACTTGGTAATTCATGAACTTTTACCACTAATATTAGTTTTATGTGTGGTATTTAAAATGTAACTTCCCTCGAAATATTTTCAAAGGGGGCTCAAGACTTTTCATATTCAAATAAGAACTGAGACAAATTTCCCACGTAGTCCACACCTGTTAAGTGTTACAGATTATTTTCGATTTTTAGCTTTAGTGTGACAAGGTAGTTCAGCTTTCTTTTAATTGTTAAACACTTCAAAGGGGGCTAGCTAACTGTTGTACATCTACAGGGAGGTTATTTCAGTCGTTCACCGCCAGCGTATCGGCCGTTCAGCGGACTCTTCATGCAACAGGTCCCGGCAAATTGCGTTCAGGAAGTCCGTAACAGAAACCGCTTGTTTTGTAATGTTTCCACTTTTCACAATTACAGTTACAATTACAATTGAAATAAGCACGTACCTTGTCGCAAGGATGCTGTGTGTGTGTGGAAAAGGTGTCCTCCCAAATACAAATATTTCTGGCACCTTATTTCTGACAGAAAATCTTAGATTAGACATCGCTACTTTATCGTCAGTTGTCAGAAAGGGAAGACAGCATCCCGGCGCATAAAGCAAACCGAAAGCGTAAAATGATATTTAAAGGTAATAATAATGATGATCACTAACCTCCTGTGTTATAAGAGATGTTGAAAATGACCTCCTTTAACAGCAATACAACACGTTTCTTAGGTTCAAGAGATCCGGTCTATCGTAATTCCCTGACCACTTTTCTGCAAGAATTCGTTTTCACGTAATTATCGTACATAAAAACTCTCTGTTCAAGACTATATTTGTTTAACGACATAACCACAGATTAATAAGATCGCTTACTTCCTATCTCTCCTTTGTAATCTGTGCGTATACCAAACCGGACATGTGGAGCCACCCTACGGCTGTTTCGAAACGTAAAGCGTTGTCATAGCAACCTCTCCGCCAATCATATCTTACTCTTGGCAATGACAGTTGAATGCGTCTCAGCGCAATGATCCGCTCACCCCACCCTTCCATTCCTGCTTTTATTTTCTGCTAATAATTCGGGACATATCTCGTAAGGTCGAATTAATTATTTTATATAAGTGCATAAAAATGTTCTACAAGGATAAATACCATTGTTCAGTTAATGCACGTTACGTTTGAATGATTTCTACATCTAAGTTACGAGATATACAGAATAAGTAGCCCAGAAGCACAACATACGAAAATAATTTCAAGTTCCTGAAATTCCAGCACGTAAATCATTCCGTTGTGCATGAAAAATGGTCCGTGTATTATCTGTGGTAATAAGTATTTTTATGTCGTATTCTCCCTATTATGCGTTGCTTTTCTGACATTTTGGGCAAATCGCGATTTTATCTTGTGTAAACTCTACAGCGATTACTTTGTTCGTAGATCAATGCGTTTTACCCCTCCCTCGTCGTTGTTTATTTAGCGTCGCATTTTTCCAATTTTAGGCTAATCGCGACGATGCTATGAAAAATTGATGACACAAAGAAAGCTCTAATAGGGATTCGAACCCAGGACAACCGAACAATGGTATTTATCCTTGTAGAACATTTATATGCACTTAAATAAAATAAATACTACGACCTTACGAGATATGTCCAATTATTAGCAGAAAATAAAGGCAGGAATGGAAGGGTGGGTTGAGTGGATCATTGCGCTACCAAAAGTGTTCTAAAGGGCGCTGGAGCCATGTTGCAACATTTCCCAAATTGTCTCTTTCTCTTCATAACAATTGCTGCACAGTTTAACGTGGGTGGAAATCTGCAGGATACAGCACACTTAATACCAGCAACTGTTTCTGGTGCCGCCACTGTAATTTTCTCCCTTGTGTAGGACTACCATATTCAATCGCAAGATGTAGACACTTCTGATTTACCAACGTAGAAAATTCCATTCATCTGTCTATGGCATCATAAAACGAAAGACAAATGCATTCACTTTCTCTGCAATTGATATCAGTGGAGTACCCTGAGGAGGGGGGGGGGGGATTTGATGCTGAAAATGCCAGGGAAACAAAAGACAGGATTCGAAGGTTTTGTCTCAGGAAATAAGAATAAATCATAAAATGTATTATTAAAAACTACTGATGGAACATTAACGCTATTTATCTAACGAAACCATTACAAATCGGCTGGCGGCTTGTAGGTATGAAATATACTGGAATAAAAGATATATACATATAGTCAGTCAGTACTTGTTTTCCAAACTTAACCACCATCCTAAGAAAATTGGGGACGACATAGAAACTAGTTCAGTGCCATCTGCCATGAGAGAATAGAATAAAATAATAGTTATGAGTGACACAGCTCATTGGGGAAGTTATCAAACAGAATAATTTCTGGAATAAAATTGTAATTGTTTTAATTCTATCAGTCTATTTCTCTGTAAAAACCACTATGACGGTGATAATGAATAGTTATAGGAAAATAGAGTAAGAAAAGTTCACACCTTACACAAGTTAACCTAGAATGCCTATAGCAACCACCCCATCTCGAAGTTGTACCTATATGGAGACGCATAGTGGTTCGGATCCCACTTTAAACTGTAGTTCCAGTCCCGATTGGCCTTACTGTGAATAAAGTTAACTTAAAACACCAAATCAATCAATCAATCGAAGTTGTATGAAATTTCACTTTTCTGGTTTGCATGAGAGTAATTTCAACCCATTTCTAAAAACGTGTGAATGTTTGTAAGATATATTATTAACTAATCACTGCATGCTTATTCATTTTAGTATTTGTCAAAAATCCCTAATTTTTAATCTAGAATGGGAGTAGAAATATGTCATACAAGCGAGTTTTGTTCGAAGTTACTTACTGGAACCACTCTACATATTGACTACAATTTCATCATATGGCATTACATATTTCATAGTTACACAAAAATATGGACTCGAAATATGAATGTCTTAGAATAAAAAACAAAGCCGTCATTGAGTATGTAGGATCAAGCTAGATAAGCACACACCCAGCCCCCCACTCCTAAATACATACACAATGGAATTAAAAATACACCACTGACAGATCTTATCCTGCACAGATATGTATTTTATATATTCATATACTTAATACAGTACTGAAGATGATACAATCCATGCATTCAGAATAAATATTGCACAGGAATTTTTTAAAGCTAATTAAAAAACAAAAGAAATGTGCAAATTTCCAGCTGATGACAAAGAAACCAACAGTATTTTTTGCAATTTAGAGAGATTTCATACCAAAGTGACATGTGACATATGCCACTTGGAAATGAACCAATGAACAGCAACATTTCACTCATAGTGGATGCCATATTGACAAAATCCCTGCTACTTCTAAATAATGTCACACATGTTTCTAGTCAGTCTAAAAGAAAGTGAACATAAGGAGTTAATAAATAATCATTATTTCAAGCTTCACACTATCAGGTCGATCATTGGTGCATGTTTCTCATATCATCCCTTCCATCAAGAAGTAAATTTAACTTGGCCTCGTATTGAACATAGGTGTCTCACTCATGATGATTTGCTGCAAGTGCTAGACCATCCAATGTGTCATGTCTAAATGTTAAGTGATTGGCTTATTCCTACCTAATGTGTAGATTATACTTTCCTCAAACTTTTGATTTTACCAATTATTGACCAGGTTGGGAGATAATGAAAGCACTTTAAGAAATGTCATTACCTTTTTGAGAAGAGCTGCGCTCTTATACTGTCTCTGAGGAAGTTCGTAGTTTTGTGTATATCCTTTGCAAGTCTTTATAACATTTCAGTTTCAACCTTTCTCAAGGGGCTCTTCACACCCATTTTTTAACTCAGGTATGGGTTCGATACCCAGTGGAGACCCATAGTGTTTCGGATCCCACTTTAAACGGTAGTTTCAACCAAATTAGCCTTTCTGTGCATAAAGTAGACCTAAAAGAACAGTTCAAACTCAAGTACGGATATTAGATAAGAGGATTCTTCCTCACATACATTGAATGGCCCAATATGGTCATTATGCCTACAAGTCCCAAAATTTATTTCAAGCATCTTACTTCCAATTACACATATAAATTATATTGTTAGCATTAAACATATGGAATATAAAGTAAAAGACTATAAGAAATCCTTAAAACCCTACATCAAATAATTTCCACTGTATTGAATATTATCATAATATTGTTAATGAAATTCCATTAGACAAACCATTGTGTCATACTGATAGGTTTCTTGGTCGGACACTCACTATGGTGACATGTTATACTTCACCAAGAATGAATTTACATGTTGAAATACTCCAGAAGAAGAGAACAGTTTCAGAGTAAGTACATTACTCTTAATGATTTAATACTCATACTGTGGAAATGTAAAACATTATATTCTATTGCTAATAACAAATGTAAGGGAAAATAAACAAACACGTTGCTATTCAGGTATATATATATTTATTGAATCACTAGTAATTAATATATTTTGCATAAGGTATGATAATCTCTTTGAGGTCCTACAGACTTTCACTGGAATAAAAGTTACTGAAATTATTAAAGCATCATTAACACACTCAATAAACATTTCCATAGTAGGTTCACATATGCACGTACAGTCACAAACAGAAAAATATGTGCATTTTATTTCCTTTAATCAAACTGTTCAAATATTTTACAGGACTGTTTAGCTGAAAATCATATCTTTTTCATCCATCCTGCTTGGAATATTTAGTGAAACATTAAATAAATTTGTTTCTAACATCCTCAAGCAATGTATCGTGTTGTTAGGTGTTATGTACTTTAAGCAAAATTTATCTCTAAAGCATATATTTTTTTTAATGCAGAAAAGGGAAAATACAATTTCTTATGCATGAGCCACATAACTGATAACAATGTTATTCCATAAGAAATGCAATATACTTACTTGGTTCTACATCTGGGTATGCATCATGCACTAACTTATTTCTATTAGAATTCATAAACATTTTCTCTGAAATATTGTCTCCACAAACTCTGTAACTTTTGTATGTTTTGTGCCTCAAGTTCTTTCGCCATATTTTCTCCAACTATATCTCAGCTCTACGAGAAAAATAAAAGACAAACAATTATTTTAGAAACATATAACTATGCAAGACAAAGCATTCTGCATTTTATGTCACTCAACAAAGATAAATTCCAAGATGCAAGAGTTGTTAGTGAGCTAAGGTCAAAGCGTGTCAACACAAAGAAAAGTTACTGAAAATGAATATGCATTAGATCACTATTTGTATCTGTTGAATAAAGTAGTGTCAAATGTATAAGGGTCCATTCTATGATAGCTCCTTCAACAATTGCGCAAATTCAATTGATTTATTTTTACTCAATTTTCACATTATTTCTCATCGTAACTACTTCTTATGGCACCATACAGTGTGGTAATGCAAATAAAGGAATATTATAGATATTGCACTAAACTTCCTAACATATGAAGCAAAGTTTTACCACATTATCTTTTAGAAAGAGTCCCTGAAGCTTACTGCCTAACCTACAACTGGCTAACAATGCAATTTTTGTCATTAAATGGATCATGGAATCTATTCCCGGGAGTGCTTTCAAGAAAAATGTTATGACACAACATATTTCTGAAGGAGGTGGCCGCGGTGGCTCAGACGATAACATGCTCAAGGTCCCGGGTTCGATCCCCGGCCGGTTCAAATCCGGGAACTTTTCTAACGATGGAAGCGGCCCCGGCGCCCACCCAGCGTCGAATAACATGGGTACCTGGGGGAAACCCTGGGGGGTAAAGGCGGTCAGGGGCGTGATGCTGATCACATCACCCCCACTCACGACCGGATCAAGAAAGTGTGGGGCGTTACCCCCACACCCCCTATACGCCTTCATGGCGTTGTGCTAAGCACAGGGGAGCACTTTACTTTTTCTTTACCTTTTTTTATATTTCTGAAGAACATACCAGGCCAGGAAATATGTCAACAAATCAAAATCACCCATACCATCTAGTAGATCAAAGCCCATGACCAACAACAAGAGCTATTACAGCAATAATATTAACTACAGGTATAATTAGATGATTCCATCAACAAAATATATTATTATTAATAATAGGAGTAACATCCATAATTCTGTAGGGTTGGATTAAAGCACATAGATTAAAATGCGATTTGAAACACAAAATCTTCCTCCCGTGGCACCAGTGAGAAAGGATTTTTCTTTACAGTAACACATGTGTAAATGTTCGTAAAATATTTTGCATATATTGCACATGTAGGTTAGTTACACTCATTTCGTTTCCAAAACTATGCCTTCGTAGTTAGGTTAGGCAGGCCAGGTTTGGTTCTCTTAGCATTATAAATAACTTACCTAAATTCATTTTACTAAGGTTCGAATTTACTTCTTCATTAATTCCCACTAGTCTACGATACTTACAGTCCCTTGTCAATGGAAAATACATTGTCCTTGGGAAGCGTGCAAGCTTGCGTAAGGTAATTTTTAAGTTGTTTTTTCAACATAAATATTTTTTTTAAAAAAAATCCAAAGACTGCTAATTACTTTAAGAAAGGTTCAAATTTTGTGTGACAATGATTGCTAAAATTCTACGATAATTAGTCTTCCTGCTAAGAGAATTTTTTAAAAAATCATAGAACGATAGGAACCGTTACCTTAGGTTTCATAGCTTTAATATTTACACGCTTTTTTCATCTCAGTTTTAAATGATAGAAGAAATAAACTTCATGCAGAAGCGAATAGGAGCGCGATAACTTGCAACTTTCTGCATTATAACATGCACAAATGAGCTTTTCCGAACTTCAAACAAACTTCAAGTCATTCCTACTATTCTCGTTGGCTTCCTATCCTCCTGTGTAACTTATAAATAACATTAAGTTACAAAATCGAACCTTTAATCTTTCAGACGTTTTTTTTAACACATGTCCTTTTACTTAAATGAAGCAAAATACAGAATACGAAGACTTGCTAGGAATTATTCTCCGTGGAAACTAACTTTACGGAAATTATTTTTACATAAAGAGCGAACAGAATTCATAAATAACTAACCTTTCAGGATATGACAGAACACGAACACAGCTCTGGATTCCTCTTCTGACAGTTTTTACAATAAAAATCTGCACAATAAGCAATTGTTTTTATTTTTTGTTCTTCTACATCCTTATTAAAATAGTTGGTGTACGTCCATGACAGATCATATGGAACGATGTTACGTCATGTAGAACTAGTGACTTTAAAAATACGATTTTTCTTATACATGTTTAAGAAGGCAAAGGCATTTAATAAAATACAAAATCACGTACAAGTGATCATCATTGATTAATAGATACATAAACTAAATTTTTAATGAGAAAATCAGGATTTAACATCGATGGTGGTGCCGACTGGTAGCTGGTTAATTAATGCACGAACAAATGAATTCCGAAATTAACCTTGTTCGGATTTTTGCACCAGTGCGGGAGGCCTGACATAACTAATGAATGAATAACAATTAACACACAATAAAGCACTGGCCATGAGTAGCAACACAGTATAAACATCACGCGTACTGATAAACGCAAACAGAAGTGAACTTGAACGTACACTGACTAGTCTGTAGCCGACAGTGTTGCTAACCATTTTTCGGCAATGTCCCTACAGACGTAGTCAAAATGTCCCTACAACTGACCAAATGTCCCTACGCCAAGTAAAGCGACTAAAAAAATTATCACCTCATGAGCATGCAAAACAGAAGATAAAATATACACATTTACTTACCAAATCTTTCTGCTCGGTGCTTCCACAATTAATGAAGGAGCGAATTTACATTTGCCTATCCTAACTTAACCTAACCGTACCTGGAAGCGGACCCGGCGCCTACCCAGCGTCGAATAACATGGGTACCTGGGGGAAACCCTGGGGGGTAAAGGCGGTCAGGGGCGTGATGCTGATCACATCACCCCCACTCACGACCAGATCAAGAAAGTGTGGGGCGTTACCCTCACACCCCCTATACGTCTTCATGGCGTGGTGCTATGCACAGGGGAACACTTTACCTTTTTTGTACCTGAATGGTTCGTGGGGCTATCCATCAATGGTTTGTTGGGCTACCCGTTTTTCGAGCCCAAATTTTAACTATGTTTGCCTTGCCTAACCTAACTTAACCTAACCTTACCGAGAATGCTCAGTGGGGCTATTCCTGAATGGTTTTGCGGTAATTGTGATTACGAACCGATAAAAAATATTTTTTCGTATCACTTTAACATCATCGAAGACGCCATTTTCGTATCCTGCAATTTTATGATTGATGTAATGTTGCCAAATTTACCTGTAATCAAATCAGTTCTTCTACATCGTGATTGTCGCTGTCACATGTAAGCATGTTCTTTGGGCAATATACTGAAATGAATAAGTTTATTAATTAGCCCTCCTGCACACTCCACCTAACAATCTGTATAACATATACAACTTTTTTACTGTTCTCTTCCGCTATTCTTATACAATCCATGCTCTCCAAGTATGAAATCAACAGTGTGGCAACGCTGTAGACAGCGTAACTAATTGTAATTTGTTCATATCAACAAATATGGCTACCATACTTGTATACGGAGAATCATTGCGAGAATTGAAATGCTTATTTTACAACTTTTACACGTTAATTAACATTTTTTCCCCCTCACCCCAACATGTTAACTTGAGATAAATCATCACGAATAATTATTTCGTGAGTATAAGATGTAGCATAGAAATTACAGAAGGGTCCGGTATTGGAAATTCTTGCCTTAATGAATAATAGGGGTGTGCGGGACAGAATTTTTTGGGATCGGGATCGGGACGGTAATTTTTTTAAATCCCGACATTCGGGACTGAAAAATTTGCAATTTCCCGACCAAGTCGGAAAATTTTCGGGACGGGAAATGTTCGAAATTTCCCGAAGCACTGGAAATCTCGAATTTTACAAGTCATTTTCACTTTAAGTGATTGTTTTTGCATTTCTAGAATAAAAACTTACAATTTTCGATAAGTTCCAGAAACTTACAAGGCAGAAAGCGTCGAGAATTAACGACTTTTTAAAGTAAAGGATCCCGCACACCCCTAATGAATAACGTTGAGTCGTTTACTGTTGATTATGTTATTTGAAGTCATACATGCTGCTGCTGTGCAGAGATAGATGTTGGTTGGTGATGCTGTATTTCCTGCAGTCTTTAACAATTCTGGTCCCATTTTATTTCCCTTTTTTGTTTTTGTTGAGTTGAGTTGAGTTGGTGTTTTAAGTCCACTTTATGCACAGTAAGGCTAATCGGGACTGGACCTACAGTTTAAAGTGGGATCCGAACCACTTGTGCCTCCACGGGTATCGAACCCGGGACCCCTTGATTACAAGGCGACGACGCTACCACTGCGCCATCGGGGAGGCCCTTTTTTTGTTTTTGTATCACTTAACATTGAAAATATTCTTTCCGTTTCCGCTTTAGAATGTGGCAATGTTAGCACTATTTTCGCGAGAGTGGAAATGTTTTCAAAAAGGAACTTGCCTTGAAAGTTTTTGGTAACCGATAACATGTTTCAAAATTCTGATGGAGATTTGTTAGTTAGTTCTTTTTTCTCCTCTTCGCTAAAGTATCCAGATAAACTAATTCATAAAATGTCATTTACCAAGATTGAAAAAAGTACCTACGTTTTCCCTCATTTGGCAAAATCTGTCCCTGCGTTCCTACGCGGGCGAAATTTAGTGAAAAGTCCCTATGCTTAGGGACATGTCCCTACGGTTGGCATCACTGCCGACACGTGCAGTATGAAGCGCCCTCTCGCGGCTGACAGACAACTCACCCAACCCCCGATAAGCTGCCGGCGCTGTCGCGACAACTGAGGATAAAGTAGCGATGACTAATCTAAGATTTTCTGTCAGAAATAAGGTGCCAGAAATATTTGTATTTGGGAGGACACCTTTTCCACACACACACACACAGCATCCTTGCGACAAGGTACGTGCTTATTTCAATTGTAATTGTAACTGTAATTGTGAAAAGTGGAAACATTACAAAACAAGCGGTTTCTGTTACGGACTTCCTGAACGCAATTTGCCGGGACCTGTTGCATGAAGAGTCCGCTGAACGGCCGACAGGCTGGCGGTGAACGACTGAAATAACCTCCCTGCCTCTGATGCCATCGCGATATTTTTTTTACTAAGGGGCCCCCAATATTTTAGTTGCAGGGGTGCCCCAGGGCACTGTGCTACACCACTGGTCCTACCTTTTGCTGGGTGAAATATACTATAACATTTATTAATATGGTTATTTTCTTGTAATATAGGTCTCTTTTTAATTTGTTTGCTAGTTATGAAACAAATAGAAAATCTACACATAATATTTGATTTGATTTATTTCATTCTGTTGACCATTATACAGTGGTTGATCTGTTCAATGTATTATACTTGGTAGATCTATCCAAATATTCTACAAATATGTACGCATGAAAACAATTTGTGACATTAAAATGTATGGAATTAAAAAATGTATGACTGATTGGAGATTCTACATGCTTTCTATAGTTTTGCTAAAATTAGTTACAGAATACATTTACACCACAACATATACACACATGTTTAGTTAATCCCTACAGTCAGGATGAGATCATATATGTATGTGCAAATAAGTGATTCGTGATTGAAATAAATCTTATCTTATCTTATGTCATTTTGGCAGGAGTTACCTATATCTTAGGAAGTATGTCAGAAATTTATTAAGAATGCTCTCGTAAATATTTTTTCACTAACTTTTTTATGTGAAGGAACTGTCTGCAGTGTTCTATTTTGTACTCAGATGTTACTGAAAGGACAAATAGCTATGATGTTTGGTCCTTTCTCAAATAGTGTTGTGTGATGGTATTTTATGGTTGCTACCATTCCTTGCACGGTATTTATGTGAATGATTGCATCAAGCATCCTCTCCAGCTAGGATAATTTGCATAAGCATTACTCTACATGCTTCATTTTCTCCTGAATCATACAAGTATCCTTTCACAAATCCAAAAACTTGTCCAAGCAACCCCCACCTCCCAAATAGGAATTTCCACTTGAAGCTCTGGAGGTTACATGCATGCATGAAAAGGTAGCATTCCATTCACTATGAACTAGCTACTGCCGTATTTTATTCAAACAAAGAATTCACTACAAATGCACACTTCTTCATTTCATTTTGCTAGCTATATACGTGTGTGTGTGTAATTTGACTGCTTTGTTTTACAAAAGATGCCACTCTACCTCTTAACCTTGGATGAGATTGAGAGATTTGAGAAAGGTGCTGTTGAGAATATTAACCCAAGCCATGTACTACATGATCAACTTGATCTTCTGCCTTACGACAAGAGCTATGAATTTCCAAGGGACAAACTGACTTTAGGTAAGATGATAGATATTTTGATTGATTGCTGTACTTTCTGAGCATTCCACATTTGATGTAATTCTGCAAATACATTAACAGCGAGCGACTAGGTTTAACTATTTGTTTAATATCAAAGTTTACATTTTTCTGTTTTTCAATCAAATTCTCTATAGAATTTGTCTATTATCAAATGTATTCATTTTTTATCACTTAATCAAAAAAAGAAATATATGATTTTTTACTTAATTGTTTCATGAATACAGGACAAGTCAGAAAGACTGAAACAACTTTATTATGATGTAACTATTTATGATAGAAAATTGAACAAGACATCAATATAAAGAAAAACTCTGGAAGTTTTATTCCCACTGTTCATGCTTATGTTGCTCTGCCAGGATCGCTAGTGTGCCAAAATGGCAAATGCCCATCGGAAGGGGCATTGCATGTTGAAGTTAGCAAAAACTGATTCGATTGCAAAGGTACAAAGATATTTCTGCACACATTTCAATAGTAATTCACCATCTCAGAAGAGCATTTAAGTGACAATGGCATATAAAACTGGATGCCATTTTAATACCCCCCAAAATTCCTTGAATTCATGTTACATTAAACTGGTCACACTGAAGATTTTGAACCTAAGCATGAAGCACCATAGATGTGATCTACAGCTGAGCTGATGACGTTACTGATGGCTATTGATATGAAAACTGATATTTGAATTCTGAAACAATTTAAAGTTGTTCAGATTATTTATACCTTGTAATACTGTATATACATTTCATGTCACTGCTATAGCATACCTTTGTGAAGTTCTTCTGGTATTCTGTTTTGGTGTTTGCCTTCAGCTCCCTCATTTTTTAAATGTTCCTCACTTGAAATAATCATAGTATGAAAATACCTTTTAATTAAGAAATTTAGTTTAATCACAATTAATTAAGATTCTGTATTTTGCATAATTTCAATGTTATTCAGAGCCTGAAAAAATGACCAGGCATCATTGGTGATTGTTAAAATCAACTAATTTTTCAACTACTGATAACAGAATAGGTATTAACCCTACATCAGTGTGAGATACATGAGGGTAAAATTATCTTGGAAGTGATTAGGTATGCGGTTCTAAGCTTCTCAAAAGCTTCTTCCCTCTTTGTCTGAATACAGATGCCCACAGTCTTCCACCTGGTGCCACTTTGTGTCTGAGCTTGCTGTTTGTATATATGAGATACAGATCGACTAATTTCGTTCAGGTTAATGGTAGCACAATATACTTGTATCCAGAAAAGATTCTGAACTCATTTGTTTCATGCACTTCAGCAGTGATGAAGATGATGATGTAATTGATGAAGAAACTGTCAGTGACTGTGATCATGTAGAGTAAAGAAAGAGATTAAGAGATTGAAGTGTGATGTGATGGCGAGTACAGTTTGGAAAGTGACAACGAATGTCACATGCAGTGCTAAATAAAAAGATATTTAAGAATAAATATATGTATAATAAAAGTGAAAATTAATTATGAATATGTAAGTAACACAGATACAGCATGCCCAATCATGTTACATTTTCAGATGCAACTGATGTGCTTGCAATAATCCTACAAATTTATTGACGCATTTCATGCAAAAATTCCAGGCTATGTTTATTTATTTCAGGATATCAGCTTGGATGTGGAGCTTTTGGTAGAGTCGTGAAAGCCATGGCTGAAGGCATTATTGAAGGGGAAGCTGAAACTACTGTAGCAGTGAAAATGATAAAGCCACATGCTGATCGCTCACATATGAAGGCGCTCATGTCAGAGCTCAAGATCTTGATTTATCTTGGGAGACATGTCAATGTTGTAAACTTGCTTGGAGCTTCAACTACAAATCTGAGAAGGGGTGAGTTAATTTAAAAATTAACTGAAATTGCTACTACAATCAGTGATTCAAGTTGGAAGAGGATGATATCCCTCCCCTCCTAGCTAGGAAGATTCGATCAAAGCATCTCCCTGCCTGTCTCATTGTCTATGTTAAACCAAAGGAACATCATTCTATTAAACAATTTCCACTTCAAGGGCTGACTGCAATTCACAATTCATTGTTACTGTTTATGCTATTTTGCAAAATACAAAACATTACTTTCTAGCATACTCTCCTCTTTCTCAGTTTCCTTATTTCTTTTGGTCCTCTACCTGTCATGCTACATATTATCAAGATCAATGAGGTTAATATATACGTTTATTTTGTACTTCCACTTTTTGCTCT
Source organism: Lepisma saccharinum (assembly GCF_977018435.1). NCBI lineage: Eukaryota > Metazoa > Arthropoda > Insecta > Zygentoma > Lepismatidae > Lepisma > Lepisma saccharinum. The sequence continues at coordinate 23,810 of NW_028143326.1, forward strand.
TTTAGGGCAACCATATCTGACTGACAATTTGTAAATGTCAACTTTAATTCATTGCTGCAGCTTTCATCTCAGTGCCCAAGCGCATTGAGTGATTTCACAATCTTGCTACCAAATTGCAGTCTCAGCTTGGGCATTTTTGAGCATCTCTTCATCTGTCTCATCTAATCAACATCCATCCTCATTCTGCTGCAGAGGCATCTCCTAAAGTGACGCATGCATCAATTGTGATCCAAGAAATGTAATACAAGGGTCGTTCAACGTTGACCGGGACTTTCATTTCTGCAGAGGAAATAGGTAGCAGAAGAAACACCAAACTATGTCAGTTTTTCAAAGTATTCTCCGTGCGCGCCGAGGCACCATTGCCATCGTTCTGGCAGCTCCCGAATTCCTTTGGCATAGAAAGAACTTGGTTGTTGCCGTAGCCACTGGAGGACATCGCTCCGCAGTGCTTCGTCTGTCGTGAATTTCTTCCCTCCCAGATGGTCTTTAAGGGGTGCAAACAAATGATAATCACTGGGGGCTAAATCCGGACTGTAGGGGGGATGGGGCAGAACTTCCCAGCGCATGTCGGCCAGAGTTGTTGTTGTTGTCACATTGGCCGTGTGAGGGCGGGCATTGTCATGGAGAAGAATGACATTTCCCGAAAACATCCCAGATCTTTTCTTGCGAATGGACTTTCGTACAGCACCACTCAACAATGTGGAGTAATACTGGGCATTAATCGTGCTCTCTTTGTCCAGAAAATCCACATGGATAACGCCCTTCATGTCCCAGAAGACACTTGCCATGATCTTTCCAGCGGACGGCTGCGTTTTGCTTTTCTTGGGGGGCGGGGAACCTTTATGCCGCCACTCCATGCTGCATCTTTTGGTCTCTGGGGTTGAATTGTGCAACCATGTTTCATCACACGTGATGATGGATTGCAACAATTCATCAACTTCTGCTCGAAACCGATTCAGAAGCTGTTCACAGACCATCCTGCATGTCCACTTCTGATCGAATGTCAGCTGGCAGGGAACCCACCTTGCACAGATTTTGCGGAAGCGTAAGTGGTCATGAATGATTGTCTCAACACTCCCGACACTGATATTCACCTCGGCAGCAATATCCCGCACTGTTACTCACCGGTTCTCAAGAATCATTTGCTCAACACGTGCGATATTCACTGGTGTGACTGCAGTCGGGCGAATGTGTCCATGCGCTTCATTTGTCACCAGCTCCCGTCCTTCGCGAAACTGCTCACACCATTCGTACACTCTTGTCCGCGACTTCGTTTGTTCACCATACCGTGCTTGCAATCGTCTTAAAATCTCAGCTGGTTTCACTTTCTCCTTCACGAGAAATTTGATTACACACCGCTGCTCCACAGCCACAGACACACTGCTTGCCGCCATGTTCGCTGCAACTGTTGCGCATGCGCGAAATACGTCATGCCGGGCGCTAGTTACTCGCGAAGGAATACATTACGTCACCCGCACGTTTCATCATGATCCGGCTATTCATCGATTTTTTACGTACGAAAATCCCGGTCAACCTTGAACGACCCTTGTATAAGCTTAGTTGAGCGCTCTCATATAAAATAAATACTTCTCCTATATGAAGAAATTAGAATGTAGAAATGCTCATTAATGTCGTCGCAGAGCAAGCTGTCCTTTTCCCCACAATTGACGCATGTGCAGCATGCACTGCATGCATTCAGGAGACGCCTCTGTTCTGCTGATTAACCAATTGAGTCCCAATAGCATCTTCATCTTAGCCTTTGCACAGGTCCCTTACCATCAGGTTTCCCAACAAGAATCCTTAAACTTTTCGCATATGTTTATTTATTATTTTAATTTTTAGTACTATTGAGATAAAAACTGGGGGTTCTGACCTGAATACAACAAGTGCTCAAGCAGCCCCTCACACCCCTCTGGCATCATCTGTGTTCTTACCATTAGGAACTTCTCCAACACTCACCTTATCAATAGGTAAGGTAATTCTTCATTATTCACCTAGCAGTTTCAATACATGTTTCAAGTGCAAAAATAATTAGTCGGCGAGAATAACTACTGCCACAATGAGCTCATATTTATGTCTGAGCACCTTTACACTGAATTTCGTGTTTACCAAGGGAGTAGTTGTGGTTATATTTTTCGAAATATTCTGTCTCCAATGCAGCCTTTTTTTCTCTTCCTAACCAATATCTACCTGCTGCCTCCAAACGATTCACCTGTATGTACCTGCCTTGAACAAACAGTCGATAATATTTCCAAAATGCAATGGCCCATGTGCTGGGAGGGGGGCGGGGCAATAAATTGTTTACCTTGTTTGCCTCGTGATGATGAAACGACGGTAAGAGGTGAATTTAACCATTGAAATGAAATACAAATCTATCCATAAATGTTGCAATATGCAGATAGTGAACAATGTCAGAAACTGAATATGTGAATTAGAGCACAGTCATGTGTAGGGCCCAGGACTTATGTTATAACGTATTTTATTTGGCATCGGATTGAATACTGTGAGATCTTTATGTATCTGATGAAAACAAGCTGAAATAGACGAACTTGGTAAGGCATATTTTGACATATTTTACCAATTTCAGGTTTTTACAACATATTTCTTTATTTTTTTTTGTAATATGACATATTTCTCCATAATTTTATAATTGCCCTGCATATAATCAATTGTTTTATAATTTATTCTTCGTACACTCTGCACACAGACACAACACAAGATTCAGTTATAAGTTGGACACACTATCAACCAGGCTAAGCAAAGTACAAAATAATTACAAACACATGGGAATAAAACTCTTCAACCGGCTGCCAGGGACAGCCCATTATGCACCTCTTGAAAAATTTAGAAGTGTGCTGCAAGACTGGGTAAGAGAAAAGGTTTTCTACTCAAAAGAAGCTTTAATTTTCTAGAACTTTTAATATATGTAATACTATCCTCTCCATACTCACCCTATGTATTTATTATTTATGTAGGCTTGTTTATGCTATTCTTGTTTTTAGTTTTATATTTAGATATATATGCTATTCTTGTATTGTCTTATATTTCTATGCTTATACTATTCTTGTATTATGTCTTATATTTCTATGTTTATACTATTCTTGTATTATGTTTTATATTTGTACCAAGGATGACATCTATTGCATTATTGTAATGCTTAATGATGAATATACATATTGATATTGAACTATTAGTTTATATTATCGATGGCCAGATAAGGAAATTGTAGACAAAGAAATTGAAAGCAGATGCCGTCTATTCTTACCAACTGGTACAAAACAATAATACCCTCTTCTTTTATCCTGCTGACAATTGATAGCCATGCGAACATTACTGTGGAAAAATGTTTTTGTGTGGGCATGAGAATGTTTCAATTATTTTTATTTCTTTACCTTTTTTTAGCTTCTCAAAACAATGAGTCAAAAATTAAAATAACATTCGGTACATTAGAGCCCCTGCTCTATCAACAATCGAGTACAGAAGTTTCAAGATTACTTGTCGTTTGAAACACACATGTATCAATGTGTATACTCTGTCCCAGCTATCTCTAGAGCAGGCAAACGAAAACCAGTCTCTGTGCAAGTAGTGATGCAAGACGGATTCACCACACAGATTCCACAAAGGTGTAAATCTGACGTAATAGTGAATGAAACTTAGGATAATTGCAGAGAACCTCACAATATTTTCAGTATTTTCCCACTACATTATTAAGTTTAATGGATTCTGACTTCATTTAATACCCCACCCCGGGTCCTAGTCATGTGCATTTCCTGATGTAAGTTACTTATAAAAGCTATAAATCCACGTACAGTTTCTGGCTTCAGATAAATTGAAATAAAAACTATTAGCCAGTATTTAAAACGAATAAGATTTTTTTGTTTCAATTTGTTACAATGTAAACACAAAATGCAATACAAATAATACAATGTAATTTGATCAAGTTTAGTAAATCACACTATGAATTTCTTGAGCCAGGATCCATATACATTTAATCTGTGTCCCATAACCTTGTAACTTAAAATTGCTGTCCAGCCATTTGAGGCCGCTAGTGGCTACAGCATCTTCTTTTCCACAGGTTATGGTCATGGACGTCCGCAGGATTTTTTCCAGGGAGGGCCAAGGAAGGTATATTTTTCCAGGGGGGGCAAACAAGGCACATTTTCCCCAATAATAGTATTCTTCCCTTAAAAAACATTGCTTAAATTTGAATTTATCATATTCATACAATAATTAATAAATATTGTTGTGGCTGAAATGAAATTGTCAAAAATGTATAATTTTTGGTTGACTTTCATTTTCCACGGGGGGGGGGGGCATGGCCCCCCCTTGCCCTCCATCCCTTCTGGACACCCATGGCTATGGTAAACATTCCAACGTAGAGCTTGTTCTTGTTCCGGTGTTTATTTCTGCATATTGCAACACTATTGTTCTGTACTTAACATGGCTTGACATTCAAGCGATAAATTCTCTTTACAGCTAACACATCATTGCACACAAAACGTGAAGCTTAACCATGGTTATGGACCCGAGCTGCTGGTGTGCGGTGGTTGTTTTGCCAGACATTTCATATGTCACTCACTCTTTCACATGATTTGATAATCATATTTTCCCCTTCTCTTCTGTAAAAATATAGATGTGCATTTTTGTCTGTGTATATGTGTGTGAGGGAGAGAGAGATAGCATTTATACATTTGTTTTTTTCTTTCTACTGGAGAATTATTGTTGATATTGGAACATTGTAAATTTGGAAACTTACAAAACTACTTGCTTCGGCATAGAAATGATTTTGTGAGTCAAGTTGATCCCTTAACAGAAAAATTTGACAACATCATTGGTAAGGTCAAATTAAATGACTTTGAGAGAAAGCATGCAGAAGATATAGAAAGTGCAATGCAGAAAGTGAGGTAAGAATATCTAACGACAAATAATGTACATATAGATTACAGTTTTCACTATTTTTTTGTAAATTCAGGAAAACCTCATTAATCCGGACCCCAATAAGCCGGACTTCACTTAATTCAGACAGGCAAAAGGCAAAAAAAAAAAAAAAAAGAAGAAGAAAGAAAAGAAAGCAGAATGCAAGGTTTTAAATGTGGCTAGAAGTGAACAAGAGAACTTCCCAAAGAAAAGGCAGTCAACCACTTATAAAATTCTGTTTCCCGTTGACTTTGTACTGTACCGTATAGTGTATTTAGGCCTATGCCCTTTAAATACACCATAATAAACGTGTTTTGTTGCTATGAACATAGTTTTAATGCACTTTCTACTGTTATTTTAGATTATTTCAGTTAATCCGGACTTTCGTTACACCAGTCAACTTATCCCCCTCGCCGTTAGTCCTGATTAATGAGGTTTTACTGTATGTATGTTGAAATTACCTACACTCTGTCTCAGTTATCTCTGGAACAGTCGAATGAAAACAAGTCTCTGCACAACTAGTGATGCGAGATGGCTCCACCAATGAACACATCAGAGGAACGGGATTATATGGAGGGGGAAAGTGACTGCAGTTACCAGTCTTCCCAGCAGCGTGTACTGCTTCACTCTTCCTACTTGATCAAATTTCAAAGGTGGTTTATGTGAAATGTGAATATTAACAATGTAAAGACTATTTGCACATATAACTCATAGGGTTGCCAGACGTGCAAGGGATTGTCCCCTTTTTTAAAGAAATGTCCCGGTATCCCGGAAAATGTTCTCGGGATGCCCATTTGTCCCATATTTAGCTAAAGAAATAATAAGTGAATGAGAATAACTCATGTTCTGAATTTTATAGTAATGCGTTGGAAAACAATGTCCTCTTAAAGGACGCCAAGAGTTCACTCAAATATTAATATATTTTGTCAAAATATTGAAAATTAGGGATTAACAATGCTTTAAATAGCAATTGATTTTGTAACGTTTAAAAATGTTATAAAATATAAATAATTAACTATATTCATGCCTATATAATCTGTATGTCCCTTTTTTTTATTTTAGAAATCTGGCAACCATAATAACTCATAACAAATCTTAAGGTGTGTGTGTGTGTGCACCCATGCATGCACATGTGCACATGCACTCACACACACAAACACAGAGATTCAGAGAGCACTGACAAGCAGGAGATCCATGTTCAGCTCCTGAGGTTGGTGATTTACGGTGGGAATTTTTTCAGCAATAACCCTACATAAATCAGCTCTGGGGTCATCCAGCCTCTAATAAATGGTTATCTGAGGGGTAGAGATGCTTGAAGAGTGGTACTGATTACATCTCCACAAATTTTCAAAATTGTGAATGTTTCCTCCATGTCCTATCCACATCCCAACATGACATGTTGCAATGTGTAAGGGGTGGCTTTATATTATATAATAATCATGTGCATTGATTCATTTGATATATTTTCTATTTTTAGATTGTTAGACAACAGTAGTATGAACAGTACTCCATTAACAGGTAAATAAGCTCAAGTTTGAAATATACAGTGGACTTTTTTAAATTCAAAGTCCAAGGACACACTAAAAATTTGAATTATTTGAAATTTGAATAAACAAAAACAGAAAATCAATACAAAAACTACATGCAGTGGACAATACCATAAAAATTACCATAGTTTGAGTTTATTCTATAGTGCAAGCACGAAACAATTCCTCTGACAATAGTTAATGCTACCAGTAAGTGACAAATACATTTAAGTAGACTGTAGTAACACACAAAATCACGCACACATATAACATTAACTACTTGTTCTAACTTAAAGAAATATGTGACTTTTGTTTGTTTATTTTTACGTAGAACAAAATCTTAATTTATTGTGTTAAACAAGTCATCACTAATGTTTGCTTGAGATTAAAAATAAATCTTCTTAAATTTTCAACCACTTTGAGAGCTTCAGACAAGGTTCGTACAAGCTCTTTCGCTTTCATTGCCTATTGAACTCACGTGATTGTTTGAACTACTTATAAATACATTCATCAGTGCCTGGAAATTCACTGTCTCTTGTACGTTTCCTGTTCCCTCCACCTTGTAGAATCCAGTTCTCCATAATTGTATTTTCATTTTTAATATAAGTTGGTAATGTGTTCAGCAGTATCCTATATTCTTTAGCGATGCCACTTTTCTTCCTCACACATCTTTCCTTTTCTCTTAGACTTCTACTTTTTGATCTAATGTTAAGCTAGCATATGTACCATGCTTCGACATTGCGAACAATTTACCCTGACTAATCACAACATGCAATTGAGGGTAGATAAGAAGACTTTCACAAATCATTGCCTAGTGGGGGAGGGTTCAAGAACAAACATCTGTACACAAAAGGGGTGCACAATCCCACATTATTGAGGAGTGAAGAGACACTTTCTCTATCCTATGGCATGTCTCTGGATAGCTGCCTTTAAATTATCCAAATACAAGGTTCAAAAATTTGAATTACATATGAATTTTTAATAAGAGAATAAAGTTCTGTTCAAATTACTGAATAATTTGAATTATACAAGTTCAAATTAAAAAGAGTCCACTCTATGTTTATTTTATTGATATCTACTTTAACTGGAATGCTGGAAATATTTATTTGTGAATCATTTGACATTGATCTTGAATATATTTGTCGTGTTTATTTTTATATTCTAATGTCTAATTCCCTTTCTCAACAGTGTCTTTATTCTGTTTATTATTTTCTTAAGGCATCACTTATGCACCAACATAGAAACTGAAGTTATTTACTTTGATTAATGAATTTCTGATTTTTCACCAAGTTCAGCTTGCTTCCATCAGATAATGCAAACAAGTTCATGATAATGGCAATGGTAAAGTAAAGCAAGGGATGGCATGTGTCCTAGGATTGGTAAAACTATGGATTATTATATAAGGGGGGATCAACTGAAACCCGTTCAGTGGTCATAATTCGTGAAATAAATTTTATTTCGAGCTGAAACTGGTACCCTGTCTAGAGGCGTCTATGGTTAGCGCTCAGTAAAAATATTGTTCAGAAGAAGTCACCATGAGCGTTGAGACACTTGTCCCACTGTGTCACTGACTTACAAATGCCGTCCATGTAAAATTGCGAAGGCTGAATCTCAAACCAATCACGCACAGCGTCCTGAACTTCAGAGTCAGACTGAAATCTCTGACCTTTCAAAACCTTCTTTAGAGGCCCAAAGATGTGAAAGTCACAAGGTGAAAGGTCAGGGCTGTAGGGCGGGTATCGCAACATTTCCCACTTGAAATCCTGCACTTGGTTTGCAACGTGTGGACGTGCATTGTCATGCAACACAATGACTCCAGCGGTCAATAAACAAGGCCTTTTGTTTTGGATGGCTGTCCGTAACTGTGTCAAGGTCTCACAGTAGTGTGCGGCATTGATGGACTGTCCTGGTTCCTTGAAGTTGAGCAATAATGGTCCATGGCGATCAAAGAACACAGACGCCATAACTTTCCCCGCAGACGGTTGCGTCTTGAACTTTTTGGGACGTGGAGATGAGGGGTGTTTCCACTGCATAGTGGAAGACTTTGAACTCGGTTCAAAATGATGACACCCAGTTTCATCCTCAGCAACAATGCGCAGCAAGAAGTCGTTACCTTCCAAATGGTAACGTGACAAATGTTCAATGGAGCATCCATACGCTCCAACTTTTGGTCCTCCGTCAATACCCTGGGTATCCACTGCGTGCACACTTTATGATAACCCAGAGCTTTCACAATTTTGTGAGCAGTACCATAACCCATGTTTAACTCGTTCGCTATGGATCGAATACTCATGCGTCTATCTGCAGATATTGCCGCATTCACCTTTTCACACATGTCTTCTGTGGCAACAACATGGGCTTGACCAGGACAGGGATAATCAGTGGTTTGTTCACGCCCCTTCCGAAACATTCTTGCCCAGTCCACCACTGTTGTTTTGGACACGCATGCATCACCATACACATCTTTCATACGCCGGTACACTTCAGCTGGTTGACAACCTTCGGCACTCAGAAACTGGATGACAGCACGCTGGTCCTGTTTGGACGGATTGGGGATGTTGAACGCCATCTTTCACTCGTTATACCTGCAAAACGGAAACACGTATAAACAACATTCCTACACCCAACACAGAGGGACATTAGCCATTACACACTATTGGACAAACAATATCCTCCTACACACTATACCAATAATACATGGAACGAACGGGTTTCAGTTGATCACCCCTTGTATAAGAATAATTATGTAAAATAATTGTAACCAAATATTTTCATCATTTACCTAAGCCAAGCGTCAGGTTAACCTTGCAGCAGGTTTTATGTATCAATCCGCACGAGAACTGAGCTCAGAATCTTCCGTGCCAGTCTTTCCTCAACCGCCGAGCTGCTTACATCGGAGACACTGAGAAAATCTACAGTATTGCCAACCGCACAACACATCAAAACCCGCATGCATGTCAAGTGGATTGTATTTTTGCTTCTCTTTGTCTCCTGAAACATAACATTTTAAAAGTACTTTCTGCGCATATATTATTTAATAAATGTGTCATTAATATAAGAGCGAAACAACTTCTAAACATGAGAGCATGTGTGTATATTTCGAGCACGCAAAAATAAAAATAAACAAAGATAAAAGTAAACAACGATAGGCCCCTCTTGAATTTAATGACAAATTATTGTTTTTGGTTTAGAAAGAAATAGATTTATGAAAAACTTGGTTGCTTCGTTCGCAATACATCCGTTACTGTAAGACACACGCACTTCAAGTTGTACCACCAAAAAAGCATGATTTGTTATTGGTGATATATACAATCAGGTGCATTGTCTGTCGCTATTACTCTGGTTTCAATTTATGAATCACTTCACTAAACCAGGATTCAAATCTTGGTCTGTCTATTTGTTGCTGATAATCACCCTTCCCTTTCTTTGCGCAGAACAGTAAATATGCGCCTTCAACAAAGCTTTCATTGCCGCCAGTGGGTGAAACAATAAGCCTCCCCCTTCCCCTCATCGTCGGTTTCTTCAGCCCTGGCGGTGGTTTTGCATGGTGGTATCCTTCCATGGTTTATTCCCCCTTCCCCCACTCACCGAGTTGAAGGACGTCTCGTCCAAATAATAAACATGTTTCTTCTCACTGCGATATATTTTAATACCGCGGAGATTCTTTTGTCGTCAAACAACAAACAATCGTTTCCTCTTGCTAAACTCAAACCGCAAATCATTCAACACCCGTGATACAATTCGTGTGCACATTGACGGCAAATCACCTCACGCCCTGTTTTACTTTGATCTTGTTGCCGCAAGGAGGATTATGCATTTAAAACAACTTGCTTGACTTTGAAGAACATTTCCTTTCGGATGAAGCCCAAAATAACATTCGGGTAAAACCGCACGCTGAACAGGAGATTCAGCCATTCTCGCCGCTCTACAATAAACATAGGGTTAAAATAGTGGGAGGTGCAACACTGGTTTCAGCGATTTCACGCGCTCTGCAACGCATTCAGTCTCGCTCGACTCGCTCTAAAGTTTCAATGTCTCTTCAACGCAATACAGATTCGAGTTGGCGAATCTGCGGTTCTAAGTTCGTCTGCACAGTGATTGCAACCAATTAAGTCCATACCTGCTAATCAATGTATTATTTTGTCTGTATATTACAAATTAAATAACTGTTTTCTTGCAAGTATGCAGTTGTGTCGGAATAGAACCCGTCTCAGTGGAACTATATTCTTGCGCGCACGTTTGGATCTACATATGCTAAAACCTGCTGCAAGGTTGACCTGACGCAGGGCTTAGTAAGTATGGAAATATACCTCTGCTGCCAAAAATACTTGTGTCTATTGGAGGGGAAGTCGGTTCCTGGTATCTCTTCTGTTAATTCCATCAAACTATGTATAACTGGAAGGATTGCTTTTCATTGCAAAAGTGAAGCCATTCTCTCGCTTAGTTATGCCAGGGAAGTGTGGAAGAAACGCTGGAGCAGACGGATATTTCTATGGCGGTAAATGGATCTTTACGACTGATTATGAAATAAAAGCCATAAATTATGAGAAAACATTACAATGAGTATGTCATTATAGTCAAACACCATGGGATTTAAGATTAAAATAACCACATCAATGTATTTTTAAGAACTTCTTGGTAAAAGTTGATAAATATTGAAAATTCTGCAGCTGTAGTCCACATCGTGATATAACTCGGCACAATATTATTGTTGATATCAGAGCGACACTGTGAACACGATTGGTTACAAACCATTGAAGAAATATTGGGAAGAAAAGGAATGTAGTTCTAATGCATGGATTCATATTTATTTATTTATAAATGTGACACTATATGCAAATGTTCGCTCATCCTGTCTTCCAGCTGACAGGATGACATACTGTGTAAATGCATGAAAAGAAAATAATAATTAAAAAAGTACGGAATAGATTGGAAAGTACATGTATCTGCAAAGAAACTTCGATTTTACTCTGTGTTGAGTGAGACTAAATTTTGGTTTTGTTATAATTGCATATATTTTGGACACAATAATTCTTCCTTTTACCACATGTAAAATTGCTTTATAAATTTGAACTATAATTTTTGAAAGCATGCAATAATAATACCATCATTGATTAAAGTAATGTTATTAGGTTCTAACATATGTTTATATGTTAAGAAAAATTCCAATTGGTTATTACAAAGTTTAATCACTTGTGACAGTGTATGAAACACGTGGCTGTAAACACATTCGAAAACTTTTGCTAAAACATTTAATTACCGTCATCAACTTTCAATAAATACATCTAGGCGTAGTAGATATACACATATTTTGAGAATGATACTTATTGAAAAAAGTAGACACCCATGAAATTATCTACATGATTTGTACATTCAAATGCCAAACATGATAGTACCATGTTCAACCCATTTAAGACTGGATAAATTGTTTGAAACAACACATGCAAACTATTAATAGCGAAGAAACACTTAATAAGATATTCATTTATAGCACTGAATGCATAAATATGGTTAAATTATGTTTCTTTTTGCCCTATACGAAAGCAAAAAGGAACGTAAATACACGTTAGCTTATGGAATTACCACATTTTCTTCAAAACTTCCCTGGAGGAACTAATCGAAAATGTGGCTTTTCATCACCGATCAGCGTTGCAGCGAGTACTCCAGTTATATATAGTTCAATGGCTAATTCTCACCATCAATGATTTAACCAAACAACAATACTCTCTCCTCCCTTAATTTGAGTATTTAAGTCTTCTAGTATCACTTTAAACATCCTGTACAGCACAAACATCAAAGGGATCTCCAATCTCGAATATCTACCCCCAAATTTCCTTGATATTTTTCCAAAAATCTTCACATTGGTCTAATTTATGGTCATTCTGGCTCAAAAAGTACCCTTACACCCTCCTCCTTCATATTTGAACTTACATTTCTCCAGCTGGAAAATCCTGGATAAACCTGTTTGCAACCTGGCAATGCATTGTATGTGTCAAGGGCCTCCCCAATGAGGAAGTGGTAACATCGTCACCTTGTGAAGGGGTCCTGCAATCAATAACCAGTGGAATCACATAGTGATTCGGATCCCACTTTATACCGTAGGTCCAGTCCCGATTAGCCTATGTGTGCATAAAGTGGACTTAAAAGACGAGCTCAAACTAAAGCTGTGTGTGTGTCAACCTTAAACATTCATCACTCAAAATACAGTGAAACCTTGATCTTACATTTTTCAAGGGATCAAGGTGAAAATCTTAAATGTGGGAAAATGAAAAAATCCACCATATTGAGCTCTATTGAAACCACAAAGCTTGAATGCAAAATTAGGGAAGATGTACCGGGTGTCCGAGAAGTCTTTGTATGAAAACAAAAATTAACTGTATCCATTATATGCAACATAGACATGAAAAAATGGTACCAAAATGTTCGGAAACTATTCAAGTTTTATTGGCAATGGGGAAGAAATCAATAAATCTCCACATGAGTACCCTTGGTAGCACGGAGTACATCTAGTCGAAATTCAACTTCTCGCCATACATTAGCCAACATCACAGGAGGGATTGATGTGATGTCTTGGGTTATCCATTGTCGCAGAGTTGCAAGATCGGATACAGGAGTTCTGTAGACATTGTCTTTCACATAACCCCATAGAAAAAAATCTAAAGGGGGTTATGTCTGGAGATCATGCAGGTCACGCTGTCGGTCCATCTCGACCAGGAAATGTCTGACCAAGGTAGGAACGAACCTCCACATTCCAATGTGGCGGTGCACCGTCTTGTTGAAAGATAACACCTGGGTGGTATTCTAGCAATTGAAGAACAGCAAACAATTGCAACATGTCGAGATACACTCCGGATGTTACGGTGTCCTCAGAGAAAAAGAATGGTCCGATTATTCTGTCATGCAGCAGCATGCACCAAACATTCACCTTCGGGCTGCCCACGGTCGACTCCCTCACCTCATGAGGGGGCTCTTTACCCCAGATACGCACGTTGTGTCTATTCACTAAACCACTGACATGAAAGACCGCCTCGCCTGAAAAAGCAACATGTTCGAGATAGCCATTATCAGTGTCAATGCGTGATAACATTTTCACCGCAAAGTTATACCGACGTTTGCCGTTATTGGGCAACAAAGCCTGCAGGATTTGCACTTTGTACGCATGAAACATTAAACGTTTGTGTAACACATCATGAACAGAACTTTTTGGCATCTGTAATTCACGTGAGGCCGTACGCATGGATTTCTTCGGACTGCGCCGCACAAAAGCCACTCTTACATCTTCCACCCTTTCGTCTGAGGTTGATGGTCGGCCACTTCTCGGTGCGTCAGCAACAGATCCTGTGGTCTTGAATTTGTCATACCACGACTTAATGCTCCTACCATCGGGCGGCACCTTTCCGTACGATGTTTGAAACTGTCTCTGCACTGTTTTAGTGACCTGCGCTCGTGAAACCACAGGACACACTCAGCTTTTTCCTGATTTGTGTACATTTCCGGTTTGCTGGACACTGGCACTGCTACACTACTGCAACGTTACAGAAACCTGAAACAAAATAAACTTGAATAGTTTACGAACATTTTGGTACCATTTTTTCATGTCTATGTTGCATATAGCGGATACAGTTAATTTTTGTTTTCATACAAAGACTTCTCGGACACCCGGTAGTATCTGGAAACATAAAATCAGGGTTCTATAGTCTGTTATTTTTTACTCACAGTTTTATGAATTTATTGTCCTAACTTTTAATGCCTTGTTTGTTCTATCCCATTCTTGTCTTTTCAAGGCATACATTTTTATTGAAAGTACTTTCTAACTTCAACACACATGTGTTTGTTTGTTTGAGTTGTTGTTTTAAGTCCACTTTATATAACTCTTTTAAATCATTTTCTTCTACTAGCTCTTTACCTAATTCAGACCCACCAGCCGCTGCTGTCCTTCTGCCAGTTGTGTTAATTCTCCAGTAAGCTTTGAGACTTGTCATGCAAGTTAGCTGCAGGTTACAGTTACAACTTGCTGCAATTTCAAAAGTTGGTAATTAGTACCTTTGCTTTTAAGTTGCTGCAAATTTGCAGACATGCTCTGAAAATATCATGCAAGTTCATGTGACTTGCAAATTCAATGTGAATTTGAGGTACATTTACCTTGCTATCTGGAATCTGGACTAGACCTACAGTTTAAAGTGGGATCCGAACCACTGTACAAACCTCTGTCCGAAGGGACCTGGAGTTGATACCTCACGGTGTTCAACGAAGCTCCAGAGGAGACAGAAGATCATCACGCCGCGCAGCAGGCAGCTCCAGCGTGATGAATGAGAAGCCAGCCAATCACAGCTACTCCTTCGATTCTCGCGGAGCCAATGGTAGACGATCAGTGGGTCACTTCTCTGATTCGTCAATGACACCAACCATTCAGATGCCTCCTCCTCCAGATTGGAGTGACCAAGTTGACCAATCGTTGCAGAGTACAGGTAGCCAACTCCACAACGACTCAGACGACTCGTCTTCCACATCAGAAATGAATTCATCTAGAGAGAGGAAGAAATCCATTTCTACAGGGTCCATCTGAAAGAATCTGTCCTCCAAAGGACGGAGACTAAAACATAGAAGGATAGCAAAATCAGATTCAAAGGATAGTTCCCTTCCTCAGGAACAAAAGCAGTTGTTATCGAGACCACAAACACCTATAGTTGATGCGCAAGGTTTCCAGCAGGTTCCTCCATGGAAAACGAGTTTACCAAATGTAAATGACAATGTAACACATCAGCCGATAGAAACCTCCAATAAATTTGCACTTCTGCAGCAAGAAGACCAGAAAGAAGATGAAGATAACAACGAAATGCAAATAGATGGGGCAGTAGGGGGATCAGATCTACTGCAGGATTTGTCAGGCAAAAATCCATCGAGTACTTGTCGCTGTCCACTGACATATGTATATGAACAGGCCGCACCACACAATTTTGTCAGCTCGATGATGCAGAAATTGAAAATAGACCCTAAAATTAGGATAACTAGAGACAGCATCAGATTCCAACTGAACTCACGGTCAGAATTTGGCCGTTTCTGTGAATATTTAAAATTTACGAAAATAAAACATGCCATCGCACCAGAATGGACGAACGACAAAGTCAAAGTTGTTCTTCGCCTCCTCCCGATAGACCTGGACGTCAAGGACATCTGCACCGGGTTGCACGAAGAGGGGTTCGAAGTCCAGACAGTACAGAAGATGACTCAACTAGCCTCTACAACCACTCAACGAAAGAAAATTCCGCTATTCCTAGTGACTTTGTTCAAATCTCCAGAAGTTTCAAACATCTACCAACTAGAATTCCTCGGCCGATACAGAGTGCAAGTGGAACCTTATCAGCCGTCGCTAGTTCTGCAATGTTTTCGCTGCCAGAGACTCGGACATACACAGCAAAAATGTTTTACAACTTCCAGATGTGTGAAGTGTGGCAAAGATCATCTGGCCAAAAACTGTTCTTTAAAAGCTGACCAACCTCCAAAGTGTCTTAACTGTGGAGGTGAACACCCAGCAAACCATCGAGGATGCAGAATCTTTACGGACAATTTAAATCGTACAGTGAATGCAGCGCGGGCAGGACAGCTATCTACTAGGACAGGGACACCGACAGCTCCGAGAACTTCAAGCATTCCTTCATCCACAGCTGGGCCATCAAGAGCATCAATAGCCGACCCACCAACAACCTCAACGAAGACAACATACAGACCTTCAGCTGCTTCACAACCACTTATGTACGCCCAATATGCTGACCCACTACAACGGCAAAGACGAAAATCATATATTCCAACTCCAACATCCACAGGAGATGGAATAATCACACTTCTGGAAATGGATAAAACCTGGAATATATCTAAAATCTGGCAACATCTATCAAGAGGGCTACAGCAAATTTCACAAGCCACCACAGGAATGGCAGTCATTAGCACGATTATCCAAATACTCCTAGAAATGCAATCAGATGGCTGCTTTTAGTAAACGCAATCTAATGCGACAAATTAAATTAATGTTTTATAATGCCAACGGAATAAAAAACCGAAGTCCAGAACTACATCAGCAGTTAATGGAGAAACATGTGGACATCGCTCTAATTAATGAATCCCATTTGAAACCCAATATCCAATGGAATTTACCAGAGTATCGAATAATTAGAGAAGATAGAATAGGTAATCCCAAGGGCGGCCTTCTCATCTTATCCCGAAAAGGATTTAATGTAGCTCAAATTGCAATCCCCTAGTTGCAATCAATCGAAGCACTAGGCATTCGTTTGCACACAGCCAACAAAGAACTAATCTTGGTTGCTGCATATAGATCTCCGGGTTCCGCTCTACAGGATCAGGACATCTTCACACACAATTCCTTAGGACCACAAGTTGTAGTAGCAGGTGACTTGAATGCAAAACACCCAAGGTGGAATTCTAGAATCTCAAATACTGCCGGCAATCTTCTCTGTCGAACATTACCAAATACCGCCTTCACTATATCAGCCCCTAAGGACCCAACTTTTTACCCCACTGGAAGAGGACTCCCAGATGTGCTGGATATAATGCTATGTAAAGGGGTAGGAACATGCATAGCACCCTATGTGGAAGACTCACTAAACTCAGATCATCTACCGGTGTTTACAGCATTGGCACAGGGAGTGTATTGTTATCGATTCCAACTCCCTCAAACCTTCTCTACAAATTGGGAGCAATTTCAAAGATGCACTCACCAAAAGCTAAATTTACATCACTCCATGGAAACTCAAGAGGACATCGACAATACTGTTAGTCATTTTACAACAGTGGTAGTCAAAGCCTATCAATAAGCCACCAAACCACAACAGATCATGGTCAAGAATATCTCGTCACCAATTCTCACTATTTTTGTACAACTCACTCGATGGGCTAGAAGAAGATGGAAGAGAACAGGAGCACTACACCATCGCTACGAATGGAAATACATTGCAAACCAACTGCATAAATATTTAGTATGAGATAGAATATCCAAACGGGATGAACGTCTACAAAACCTCACAGTTCAAGATCCGTCCTTCTGGGGATTGGCCATAAAACTAAATGCGAGAGACAAAGGAGCTCTTACATCACTTACTGTGGCGAACAGAATGGTACTGGCTCCTGAAGAGAAAGCGGAACTTCTTGCTCAACAGTTTCACAACAATTTCCAAATAAACGATGGACTAACGGACTTAGAGACCAAGCAGGAAGTAACTCAAAGTTACACCCAACTATTGCAGCTTCCTCCAGGATTAGATGCCCCACACATTTCTCCAAGAGAAATTGGTGGAATAACAAAGAAACTAAAATCCACTTCAGCATTGTGGTTAGATGGGATACCTACCTCAGCTGTTCAGAAAATGACACGAAAAGTTTTGTGTTCTTGTCAAAACTGTTTACAGCCATATTGAAAAGAAGTTACTTTCCACCAATCTGGAAGACGGCTAAGGTCATAGCGATCCCTAAACTTTGAAGAAACCCAAAAGAGGTAACCAACTATCGACCAATCAGTCTGCTATCTCATGTTAGCAAACTGCTGGAGCGAGTGATTGGAAACCGATTGACCAAGATCGTTGACGAGAAACATCTACTTCCAGACCACCAATTTGGATTTCGTATGGGGCATGGGACAACTGAACAACTGTTACGTGTCATCGATTATACCGCCTCTCACATTAATAGGAAACATAGAGCACTTGGACTCTTCATTGATGTCCACAAAGCGTTCGATAGAGTTTGGCACAAAGGATTAGTATACAAAGTGGCAAAGCTACCAATACCAGTCTGATACAAAAAGTTCTTTATTACGTATTTAGCAAACAGAAAATTCCAGGTAGCAGTTCAAGGAACTAAATCCTGAGCATACGATATAACAGCTGGAGTTCCACAAGGTTCAGCATTATCACCAACACTGTATGCCCTATATACAGCTGATATACCAGAGATATCTGACGGACTTATAGCCACGTATGCCGATGACACTGCCTTATTTGTCCACGGGAAGACGTTCGCTACATGCGAAAATCGCATGAAAAAGTATTTACCAATACTAGAACGTTGGGCTAGCAAATGGAAAATAAAACTAAATCCAGACAAATGCAACTCAATGGTACTTGGGTACGGGGGATCTCAAAACCAAGCACACCTAAAGCTATTTGGAACTGCAATACCGGCAGTAAAAAACGTAAGATATCTGGGAGTCCAAATAGATGCTCTTCTCACTTTTGGCCCCCACATAGAATATGTGTGTACAGGAGCAAGGAAAAGAATGGAATATTTAGCACCATTTTTTAGATCTCCAGTTTTGACCATGACATCTAAATTACATCTATATAAAATGATGGTCCGCCCCATTCTCACATATGCAGGTGCAGTATGGATGCAAGCAGCAAACACACACCTGGTTAAAGTTCAAAGAATGCAAAATCGAGTTCTGCGCACAATTGGTAACTATCCTAGATTAACAACTATAATGCAAATGCATTAAGATCTGGAAATGATATATATTATGGATATACTTCAGCAAGACAGAAACAAATTATGGGACAAATTGGCCTCTGATCAGAATCCACTTATCAAACAAATTGGGACCATCCATAATAAAGTCAATAGGATAGCTCTTCCACGCCCAAGATAACAAATCTGATTATGTTGGCTACTCAGAACCATGTGGTATGAACCACCTTTGTATGTTTGTATTGTCTTTTTCTGTATATGTATTGTATTGTATTGGGTTAATTAAGGGAACACTGGATAATTCATCCTCTCGCGACAGTGGCAGAGGAATATTGTATATGTTGACTGTAAACTTTTATTATTGTAAATAAAATTGTAAATAAGATACCTGTAAATGATAACATACAAGATGCAGGCTCCCAAAATGCGAACGACCAGAACGACTAAGGTCAAAAAAAAAAATAATAAATAAAAAAAACTGTACAATGTACAGATGTACTAAACTTGCCTATTTGCTTTCTCTATAGAAGAATAAGGGGCCAAGTTATATCATAGTTCAGTTCAGATTAATCAGTACCCTATTGATATTGGTGTATTGCCTGCAATTTAGTGCAAAGTTCTGCCTTTCTAAATTATTTTTATGGATATAAAAATATAATTCATATATCCTAGTTTTGTAAAGTACATATCTATGCATGCTATGTTTTAAAAAGAATGTAATAGGTTTAATAGTAGTTCATGTGTCCCCGAAATTTACTTTGTTCACAGACAGTTAGATTCAGATGGGAAACTGTACTTTATCTAATACTAGCCATTGAAGACAAATGCCCTAATTTGTTTAGTGCATTCTAATGCATTTCGTATTTGAATTTCATTATCTTACATCACTTTTCTGCCACTTAATCACAACAATAAAGATTAGATGAAATTGATATCGACCAGTCACAACAAACACCCATGCCCAGGCCAGGACTCGAACCTGGGAGCTTTGGAGGTGAGATCGAAAGTCAACTACTTAATGCACTTGGCTACAAAACATGATGACGATGATCTATTATAGGAGACACTTCTATCAGGATAGCAGTTTGGAGTATTATTGATTGATTTGTTTTTATTTTACTTTGCTTTTTGTGCCACTTTTGGCTAATTTGCAAAGATGGGGATGAGTGATGATATGGTGAAATTGATGAATGGACATTGACAAACATCCATGCCCAGGCCAAGATTCAAACGTGGTACCCCTTGCATCGTAGCAAGATGTGCTAACCACTCTGCCACGGGGCCGACTGGAGTATTATTGACCTGAATGCAGTCACCTGGGGAGTATAAATAAAAAATTAGCTGCATTGTGATACCTGAGATGAAAAGATAACAGAGCCATGTGAACAGAGGTATAAAATGGATGAGAGGACTTTTACATTCGTGGCAGCTAAGGAGATAGCATCTCTCAGAAAAACCCTAATCACAAGTCATGTAACATAATTGTAACATGTGCATTATTGAATTAACCTATTCTGAAAGTTTATAGTGCAACTCAACACTGTAAGGAAGCAAGAGTAAAGTGTGCAGTGACGTAGAGGGATATTTTAAAGATAAGTAAATTAAAGTTTTATACAACATTTGAAATGTAATCAGATCGATATGAATATGAATATTGTGACATTGAATATCTCATGCATATCCTATTTCTGTGACATTTTTCTTTATTATAGATGACACAATTGCAAACTCAACCAATGGTTATGAAAAGAAAGGTACATGTCATGTTGCTGGCTTAACCCTTTACCTGCCAATGTTCCCAATTGGGAACATCAACTAATTTTCAATTTATAACTATACTGAAAATTTTTTTTTCAAAGTTTTCTTGTTTCATCTATTAATTTAGGGTGTATATTTACTATTAACAACATTTAATTAATATTTTCATTATTATCGTCTGTATAGTATACTATGAAATTACACAAAAATGGTTAAAATTGCATTCATACTATTATATATTTTTTATTTACACCCTAATAAATTACTTTTTTCTTCTTTGTACAATATCGGGCAGAACATAATGCTAGTATTACATGAAATGCATTAGAATGGGTTTTTCATTGATTTCTATTAGTCTGGACCTAAGTATATTGTCATGTTCCCAAATGGGAACATTGGCGTTTGGCATGAACAATGGTTACAGACAACAAATAACTCACACAAAAAACTGAAAAGAAATTTTCCTCTCTCACAGTTTTGAGGCAAGATTGTTTTGTAACTTGGTCAAGAATGGAAATAATATCATGCTTATTGTTGGCTACAAGTACATTTGAAATAATTGTTTTTACATTGTTTGTATAACAAATATCCCGGCATGTTTTCTGCCACGCTCTGTTAGCTGCTTCTGTTGATTCATGCCGTCTCGTTGTTATAAAATTCAGTCTTTCAACAACATTTGTATGAACAACATGGCATCGAATCGTTTCCTAACATTGGAAGCAGCTTTTCAGTATTTGAATGAAATTTTAGATGACGATACTGAAGACATTGGAGATGTAGTGGATATTTGTCAGTTGCCTCCAGAAGAAACTGCAGATCTTACCGATGAGGAAAAAATTGATGACAACGTTTTGGAAGAAGTGGTTCCTTCAGATGTGTGTGGTGAATTGGTTGTCACAACTAACGTGGAACAATCTACCCCGGAGTATCTTCAGCCAACCACATCAAGAAAGGCTAAAGGGGCATCAAGTAAACAGGTAGGACATCCTTCGTGGAAGAAGTCTACGGTTATAGAAAACAATTCGGTCCATTGCGATGATTCATTTCAGTGCTTATCCGACAAACACCCAGAATTACTGTCACTGGAACCTATTGAGTTGTTTCATAAAATTTTACCAGAGACATACCTCGAGCATCTCTCTTCAATGACGTGCCTATATGCAGCTCAAAAGGGCAAAATTGTGTCATTCACCAAACGTGACATAGCTCAGTTCTTTGGTTTGCTTCTAATCAGTGGTTATCACAATGTTCCAAGGGAAGATATGTACTGGTCAACAGCAGAAGACGTGACTGTACCAATTGTCCCAACTACGATGCCCAGGCAGAAGTTTCGGGATATAAAGAAATATTTCCACGTTATGGACAATACTCAATTGAAACAAGGTGATAAACTTGGAAAACTTTCACCATTATATGATGAGCTAAACAACAATCTTCAGCAATATGGAATTTTTCATAAACAACTCAGCATCGACGAATCAATGGTTCCCTATTATGGGCATCATTCTTGCAAGATGTTCATAAAGGGAAAACCGATTCGTTTCGGTTTCAAAATCTGGACTCTTAGTTCAAGTGATGGATATCCTTATGTTATGAAAATCTATCAAGGAAAGGAAGAAGATGAATCTAACTCACCACTTGGGACTAGAGTGGTGACAGCCTTATTGAATGTTGTCACTAATCCTCTGCAAGTTGAAGTTTTCTTTGATAATTTCTTTACCTCATACACATTGCTGAAAGAGCTGAAAATAAAGGGGTTCAAAGTAATAGGTACAGTACGAGAAGGAAGGACCGGTAGATGTCCCTTGGTTCCAACAAATGAAATGAAGAGAAAGAAAAGAGGAGAGTTTGACTTTCGATGTAATGGTGATATTTACATGTGTAGATGGAATGATAATTCCGTAGTCACCTTGGCATCCAACTACCAGACACACTTGCCATTAGGAACAGCAAAGTGGTACTCTCGCCAATCAAAGAAGAGGATTGATGTCCCTGAACCTCACTTAGTACGAAAGTACAATAAAGGAATGGGGGGCGTCGATGTCTTCGACCGTATGCTGTCCAGCTACAGACCTCAGCTGGCGAGGGAAAAAATGGTGGTGGAATTTATTTTCCAATGCTTTGAATGTGGCAGTTGTTTCAGCCTGGAAAATTCACCAAGAACTTCATGGGAAGAGTTCAAAGAATCACTTGGATTTTCGGATTTTTGAAGAGAAGTAGCTACCTTCCTTATTCGCAAAAATCCACGAACATCTTCGAGGCCAGGACCACGATTTGAAATCCCAGGGTCTATGAGGAAAACTGATGGTCATTTTCTGATTGAAGCAGGACAAGGTAGGTGTGCATTTTGCCAAAAAAAAATGCTCGCCTACAATGTCGCGAGTGTGCAAGAAATATGCATTTACACTGCTTCCCAGCTTTCCATGGCTTATCACCAGTTTAGGACATTCTGTGTGTGTGTGTATTTTTTTTCATTTTCAAATGTGTAAACTACATAAATTTAAAATTTGGTATTGCTACATTTTCAATAAAATAAACCCTTTTCTGCTTGAGTAAAATTGCACAAGGATGTTTTCTCATTTTTATACAATTATGTTATCCTATTATGTATTTGTATTAGTATTTTGTATTTTGGAGGTTGTATTGTTGTCTGACTCTCTGTAAGCTTATATGTAATATTTCTGTACATTTACTATGCTAATATATAAACGGAAAACTTGCTGGTCCAGTTGAATTATAATTAGAAAACTCTGTAATACTGTAATAATACTTCACATGAAACGCCAATGTTCCCAATTGGGAACACTCCAGTTTACATATAGAGAAAATAAAAAATAACAATTTTTTTGAATAATTCTCTTTAATGTACACCAAAGAGACACAAATTACTGATAAACTCATTAATTTCAAATCCAAAGACAATTCGGCGTGTAAAAGGTTAAGGCCATTATGTACAGAGGATCTATTATCCTGGGGGTTCCAAATTGCTAGAGGAATGGCCTATCTAGCATCAAGAAAGGTGAGTTTATTTATAATACTAATAATCTGGATCATTGTTCAGAACAGTGGTGAGCTACCTACATCTCTCCATTGTCTCAGATTTACACAATAATGATAATAATAATATTTTTTTAAGTGATCACTATGTCAAAATAGGTGATACAAATTTACAAAATTGAATACATAATTATAAAATAATACAATGGATCCTACAATATTATACATCATCATAAGTTCATTGTAGCTTTCCACAAGTTCAGGTACGTGAGTCATTCAATATATAAGTTTCCGTATGCTGTAAAAAAAAATATTTTTAAGATACATTAGAAAACTATACATACATGTGTAGGAGGATCCTTCCTCACTTCTCCACATAATCCCCTTAGAAATTCAGGCATTTGTCCCACTGTTGCACCAATTTGTCCATACCCTTTGTAAGAAAATCAGGGCTCTGGGTATTGAGCACTATTCTCACATTGTAATATAATTAAGCCTTGTTTCCATATTGAAACCAATCAGTTGCTGACCAAGGCAGTTTATTAAGGTAAAAACACTTAACACGTAACGTTTCGACCCTGTATCAGGGTCTTCCTCAGACGAAGAACTAAACTAAAATGATGAAATAAACTACACACAGAAAGATTACATACACATAGCAGGGTCACAAGCCACACAACAACAAATCAAGTTGACAGTCCTTATCTAGGAAGATTTCTACAAAGAAATTAAACATATCACCTCCTGACAGTTGTTGACTAATGGGTCTACTACACTGACAGGTGATTGGCAGGTCAAGATCAGCAAGAGTCTAAGAACCACCTGCTCACCACTCCCCCACCCCTCCTGCCTTTCTGGTTATGGGTGAATACCTCCTCCTCTGGTCTTCTTCTTCTTTTTTTTCCCCCCTTCTTTCTTCCTTCTTCATACTTCTTTTTTCTTCATTCCTTTTCTTCATCCTTTCAACTTTCTCTAACACACTCTTCCATTCCTTGTTTATCTTGAGCCCTCCATTCCAATTCATGATGTCTTCTCCTTTCTTTTCTATTTCTTTGGCCTCCTTCCATTTTCTCACTAGTTCTCTCTTCTCTTTTCCTATTTGCCTAGCCGAATCCCATTCAACTTCATGTCCTGTTTCTCTAGTGTGTTTGAATATGGCATTCCTGTCTCTCTTCAATCTCACATCATCCATGTGTTGCTTTAACCTGTCTTTAAGTCTCTTCTTCGTTTCCCCTATATATACACTTTCGCATCCTCTGTGCTGGCGGAATTAGTTATGAATGAATGGGAGAAGGAAGTGATAGTGAAAGGAGGAGATAAGTTAAGTCTATTTTGTAGATATGTGGATGATTGTTTTGGGATATGGAAAGGAACAAAAAGGCAGCTGAGTAAGCTTGTTAAAGATGTAGAAGATGAGAAAGCAGGGATATTCCTTGAGCTCGAAACGGAACAGGAAGGAACATTAAATTTCTTGGATATTGAGATGAAAAAGAAGAGAGGAATGGGGATAGTGGCTACATGGTATCAAAAGAAGTGTTCGGCAGGAGTGTTCTGCCACAAAAGAAGTGATGTGGGTGATGGAACTAAACGTAATTTTATAAGGAATATGGAAGACTGAATAAAGAAGATATGCACAGAGAAAGGGGAAGAAGAAACCAAGATTAATAGCCTGTGGGAACAACTA
Organism: Lepisma saccharinum; assembly: GCF_977018435.1. Taxonomy (NCBI): domain Eukaryota; kingdom Metazoa; phylum Arthropoda; class Insecta; order Zygentoma; family Lepismatidae; genus Lepisma; species Lepisma saccharinum. The sequence continues at coordinate 49,166 of NW_028143326.1, forward strand.
GAAGAGAATGGCTATGAAAAGAAAGACAGACACAACATCAACAGAAGAAGGAAAGAGATAAAAGAGAGAGGACTGGAAGAGAAGGAAGAAAAAGAAAAAGAGAGATGGTTTGGTATAAGAAGTATGGGCGATGCCACAGAGAAGATATGCAAAGTGCTGAGGAAAGTGGGTATAAGAACTTACAGGAAGGGAGGACGCACTATTTTAAGTATAGCCAGCAAGAAGAATGAAGAAAAGAGAGAGGAGGAAGAGGAAGGGGTTATCTACGAGGTGAAGTGCAGAGGATGTGAAAGTGTATATATAGGGGAAACGAAGAAGAGACTTAAAGACAGGTTAAAGCAACACATGGATGATGTGAGATTGAAGAGAGACAGGATTGCCATATTCAAACACACTAGAGAAACAGGACATGAAGTTGAATGGGATTCGGCTAGGCAAATAGGAAAAGAGAAGAGAGAACTAGTGAGAAAATGGAAGGAGGCCAAAGAAATAGAAAAGAAAGGAGAAGACATCATGAATTGGAATGGAGGGCTCAAGATAAACAAGGAATGGAAGAGTGTGTTAGAGAAAGTTGAAAGGATGAAGAAAAGGAATGAAGAAAAAAGAAGTATGAAGAAGGAAGAAAGAAGGGGGGAAAAAAAAAGAAGAAGAAGACCAGAGAAGGAGGTATTCACCCATAACCAGAAAGGCAGGAGGGGTGGGGGAGTGGTGAGCAGGTGGTTCTTAGACTCTTGCTGATCTTGACCTGCCAATCACCTGTCAGTGTAGTAGACCCATTAGTCAACAACTGTCAGGAGGTGATATGTTTAATTCCTTTGTAGAAATCTTCCTAGATAAGGACTGTCAACTTGATTTGTTGTTGTGTGGCTTGTGACCCTGCTATGTGTATGTAATCTTTCTGTGTGTAGTTTATTTCATCATTTTAGTTTAGTTCTTCGTCTGAGGAAGACCCTGATACAGGGTCGAAACGTTACGTGTTAAGTGTTTTTACCTTAATAAACTGCCTTGGTCAGCAACTGATTGGTTTCTCACATTACGCTTCACTTCTTCATCTGTTTTGAAACGGTAACCTTGCTATTCAGACTTTAACACCGGAAAAAGATGGAAATCACTCAGTGCTAAATCGGGGCTATATGGAGAGTGGGGCAGCCGTTCCCACCCCAATTCTTCAATTTTGTGTTGTGTTTGCACTGCTGAGTGGGGGCGAGCGTCATCATCAAGAAGAATGACACCAGCTGACAGGAGACCTGGTCCCTTATGTCGAATTGCGTTTTTCAGTTTATCCAATGTTTGTCAATAACGGTCAGCATTAATTGTTCTTCCTCGTTCCAAAAAGTCCATAAACAGAACGCCTTTAGCATCCACGCTTCTGAACTCCTTATGACGCGAGCCCGCATTTTCCGAACAAGCATTTACTTTTCACCCTTGAGCGCATGCGCCTTCACGTCTGATAACGAATCGATTGTTGTTCCTTGTAGATGAAGGATGGCGCTTGTCAACCATGTGCTTCTTTTTAATGGCATTGCTTTATACAATATTTTATAGCACAGGGAAACTTATATATTGAACGTCCCTAGTATTAAACCTCGGCCTTTTTAAAAGATGTTAGAATTGAAATATTCCTCTAGGAATATCGGGGAATTAATTGATGTATTATTCAAAAAGTATTCACTATTCTTTTTGGAAAGATAAAATCTTCTGTACAAAATTGATTATTTTCATTTATCTTCCTTCTTCTAAGGTAGACATGTTGAACTATGTTAACCATTCAGAATAAGCTGTTCATAGTAATTATTTTTAAACTTCATGCATAGTAACCTGATAAAAGGTTTTTGAACTGATTCAACTTTCTGAAGGTAATAACTCTTGGCTGTCAGAAACCGTAATTCATTAGTATACTCATGAATAGGGCAAACAAATGTTCTATACAGGTATATTAAGGTACTTTCTTTTTGATAAATTTTCCATGAGAAAGATATATAACCAAGCATCTTCTTTGCTCTTTTGCAAATTTCTGAAATGTGCTCATCAAATATGAGAGAGGAGTCTATTACTATTCCTAAGTCTTTATGGCTATTGCACACTTGGATTTTATTTTGATAAATGTAATAGTTAGAAACTCTGTAATGAACTTTCTTAGTACTTATATTACTTAGTACTAGCATTTACTATGGTTATTGGTCTGTAATTATTAATATCATTGACTTTTCCATCTTTGTTTTTGGTTACGGTACAATAAGTCACTATAATAATAATAATAATAATAATAATAATTTTATTCATGATATAGTGAAAGTTTGTGCACTGATGATCAATGAAGCAAAAAGCATTACCCCCTCCCATTAACTCACCTTACGGTCATGTTTATGAATATGATGAGCATGTTACCAGTTCAGAATATAGCTGGAGTTAGTGTAAACTTCAATGCTGATGTATTTTTAACAGAGATACAGTGAACAATTGGATCGTTCTTTATATTGAACTGGAGAACTATTTATCTCATAATATTTCTTCTCACTTGGGTATATTAATCATATTTTAACTGGACATTACCCCCACACCACCCATATGCCTTCATGGCATGGTGCTTAGCACATGGGAGCACTTTACCTTTTTTACTTTTTATCTTCTTTTATATTAAGGAGATGAGCAGGATTTGTGAACATTGCATCCATCAGAGACTTAATTAATTAAAATAATATATATTATTTTTACTTTTCAGGTTCTTCATGGTGATCTTGCATCTAGAAATATTTTGTTAGCAGAAGGAAATATTGTCAAGATCGGTGATTTTGGTTTAGCCAAAAATATGTATAGGACATATGACTATAAGAAAAGAGGAAATGTGAGTTTTCCTATTGTTCCTTCCTCTATGTTTAAAATTTAAAAAAAAAAAACCCTCAAGTTGTTTCGTTGTCTGTTTCAAAGGTATTTCCATGATTTTTCTCAATAAAAGTTGAAAGCATAGCTATGAACTTTATGCAAGTATATAATCCGAGAAATTTGTGTGATGTTTATTGTTGCTTGAACCAGAATGGTAAAATATGTAAAGTGGAAAACTGTAAAATTCAGGAACATAAAATCCTGATTCCATTTGATACAGCGGAGTGGCGTGACTTTTTCAAAAGTGTTACCGGCCGTCAGTACAACAATCATTCTGCAAACATCATCTACACCCCATCCCCCCCCCCCAAAAAAAAAACATGCCTTCGATCTAGATTTTTGGTTCATTTCGTTCTTTTTTTGCAATCCACTCAGTGATTTAGTCACAAACACTCCTAGCAAGAACTGCCACTCTTGAGACAGTTACGAAGAAAATCCAATGAATAGTGGTCGAGCCTTGTCAATTCTTCATTTATTTCTTTGTACATGAGGTGGATAGGGGAAGAAGAAGATCCACACATTTGTCGGGTGAGTTTGACGTTTGTGCAGTAAGCAGTCTACAGAATTCTGCACCTCCAGCGACAGCCAAATTGTGGAAGGGAATTCCGGCTGTACGTACTACTGTTGCCAACTTAGTATTTTGGAGCAAGATTTGTCCAAATCATGAATCACACCAAGGAACTATCTTGTTGTCTATTATCTAACCGGGCTCAGTTGTAGTTCAATCTAGCCTTGGCTTTGCAGTCTAGCTCTAGTTGCTTCAGGGAAATATAGAATCCCCATTTTAGACAGGATTTAGCTCTTTTCTGCCAATCCTATGTGACAACACTTGCCTGTGCTGGCGGGTCTGAGATCCACAACTGGGCCCCTGAACAGGCATTTGAATAACCCCATAGCACACTGTCCCAAAGTCATCCCCCCCCCCCCCGCTCTTCCCTTGAATTGGCGCCCCTTCTTCTTGTTACCTCTTCAGGGTAGCGGAACTGGCTTTCCTCTTCGCTTCTGTCGGCTGCAGAAAAAATGTCCTCTGCAATATCTACTCGATGGCAATGCTATTGGTTAACGTATTTAACAATGTTGCTATTTCATTGAAACAGCTTTTAAAATCTTCACATTTTGCTGTTACCTGCAGTAACACCTCTGACTTTATATTATGGCTAAGCCGATACCACTTTGAACTGCTACCGACACCGATTTTCAAGCACAACTTGTGCAAAATAAAAATAAAGTTTGAATTTTACATATTTTTTAGGATAATTAGACTCTGTGAAAATGTAATATAGTGACCCCATGAATACAATAATGCCGGAAAGTATGGGCTGGTGTCAGTTGGAATTTATTTACTGATACCACTGGTATTGGAAAATATTGGTTGGAATTTATTTACTGATACCAGCCAATACTTTCCACTGGTATCGGCCAATATCGACACCTCGGCATCGTTATCGGCTCAGCCCAATTTTATAATATATATTTTAGAAGTTTTAGCTTCATTACATTCAATGAGCATTACAATATTCAATATCGTATCTACTTCTTCACTATTGTAGTTGTTTTAGCATGCATTTGGTCTGTATTTATCATTATGGTCTGTTTTTGTGTATCTTCTGTGTATTTTAGCATTGCTTTTGTAAATCTTTAGGTTAATTTTCTGCAATGAGAATGAATGGTGACTAGGTGGAATTACTAAGTCATGGTCAAAGCCAAGACTCAACCCAGAACCTTCAGAGGTGAATATTTTTCCTTGATACACAAGCGTAATTATAGTTTCACTCATATGACATTCCAATTATATTTGATTTTGTGTGGTTGTGTGTTAATATTTTCATAATAATATTTCGTTTTATAAAGGGACCTTTACCCATTAAATGGATGGCAATTGAATCACTGCAAGATAGAATCTTTTCCACCCAGTCAGATGTTTGGTCCTTTGGAATAGTGTTATGGGAAATGTTTTCACTTGGGCAAAGTCCATATCCAGGTAACTATTATGCTCAAATTTTTAAAGTTTTAAATCCATCCAATGGATATTTTGTGGATATTCTGTGGATCATTTCTGGATACGTTTTGAACATCAGTACTATGTAGTTCATGTGAATTGACTGTGATTTGAACATTTTTATTTGATTATGAATAACAAAAGGATATATTCTGAACATTTATAACACATCATTTGGACATTACCAGAAATTTTTTTTGCACATAACAGAAACTTTCCTGGACTAGATTTAATCACATCTAGCATCACATACACACATATGATTACAACATGTACTGTTCTCTCTCTCTCTCTCTCTCTCTCTCTTTCTCTCGCTCGCTCTTTAACTCTTTCCTATCTCTCCCCTTCTGTCACACATGCGTACACACACATATATTTGCAAAAAAAAAAGTTTTATTTTCACATTCCTATCCATGGAAAAAAGGGTTCTTTGTTCTTTGAGTTCTTGTCTTAAGTTCACACTATGCACAAATAGGCTGCATGGAAAGAATGACTGATTTTGAGCTTATTCTTTATGTTCTTTACTACCATGTGCAACCACTATAATGTGCTCAGTGTAAACTAGCATGACAAGTGAGATAAATACACAAAGACTCGAAGCAAAGGAACTTTCACATGGGCTTTCATTCATGTGTGACTTGCTCGATCAGACAATGAGCCTGTTCATGATGCATTCTGGTGATTACATTACTGTTTGGCACACAAGAGACAAATCGATGCAGGTAAAACAGAAAGAAAAAAAAATCAGGTGAAACCTGAGCTGGCTTGGTGGCTCAGTTTGTATAGCAATGGCACAGTATGCAAGAGACCATGGTTCAAATTCTGGTTTATCCTGCAGTTTTTGCTGAAATTTTTATATATTACAGTGATATTTTGTGAGTTAGTATTTAAGACTCTACCACAGAGTTTGAATCCTAATGTATAGCTGAATGACTACAAATATTTCTTTCCAAGGATATCAATACATTAATGTCAATATTTGGATAACATGTGAAGATATACTGGATATCCTATTGATATCAAGGATTGGATTTTCCATGGGTATCTATGATTGGATATCTGTACTACAGGGTGGAGCATATTGTATCTACCAATTTAAGTTGGCAATCCTGTCGGAATGCAGGTGTGCATGCACAGAAGTTTCCCATGCTTAGGCAGTTGCAAGTCTCACAATTAGTCTGCCATGGAACGTTGGACGGTCAGACACGAATCATAGCAGTAGAGGCATTCATCCGAATGGGTCCCATTCAGGAGATGCACTGGGAAGCATCAGGGTGCCAGAGAAGCTGCCTCCTTCGACCTGAAGACGTCTGTTTCTAATGCTGCCATTGGCTCTCTATTGTGTAACCCATCGTATCATGTCGTGATGCTCTGGCACTGGTTGATGGCAACTCTTATTGGGCCTTTGTCGCAGTGTTTCCTGCATCTTCTGAATGGGAGCCGTTCAGATGAACGCCTCTACTGCCACAATTCGTGTCTGAACCAGCCAACGTTTCATGGCAGACTAATTGTGAGACTTGCAGCTGCCTAAGCATGGGAAACTTCTACACATGCGCATGGCATTCCGACAGGGTTGCCAACTCATATTGGTAGATACAATATGCGCCACCTTTTACAATAACAATAACATACCAACTTATAGAGTACCCGAATCAGAAAAAAAGAACACTGATCATAAATATTTATTTTTCCAACAGGGATTGTAGTAGATGAAAAATTTGATGAAAGATTGTTGAGTGGTTACAGAATGGATAAACCTACTTATGCCACACATGAAGTGTAAGTACAATTATTTTGGTTTGAGCTTAATGAGTTGCACTTAACATAATAGCCCCCTTGTTTTGTGTAAAATTTGCAATTTATGTGTAGAACTTTGAGTTATACCTCATAGATATGATAAAATGTGATTCACCTTTTCCCAGCTCAATAGCCGAGCACATTGACTGGTTAACTATTGATCTTGCCATCAAAGTTTCCATTTTTTAATAATAAGTTGGGCATGGATGAACATCCCTTCATCAATTTCATCCAATCATCACTTGTCTTCATGATGATGATTAGCTAGAAGTAGCAGAAATGTGATGCTAAATAACAAAAATAGATCTGGTTTCAGCAATGGGACAGGCAGTTTTCTCTTGAACAAAACGAAATATCAGCATCTAAAAAAGAAACTTTGTTCTTTTTCTCTAACTGACCCAATACAAACAATTGATTGAATTAGTAAACTAACTTAGCCTTAGCTCTACTATCAGACTTACTCGAAGCTATTAGCTCAATAAGGGGTCTAGAAATATCATACAAAGAGATGTTTTCATTTGTAGCAGCAATGAAAAGCAATGTACTTGCTTCTCCTTGTACACATGCTTAAGTAAGTTGTTACTTTACTTTCAGGTATGAAGTTATGACAGAATGCTGGAATGTTGAACCAGTAGAAAGACCTTCATTCGAGACATTGTCAGAGAGGTTAGGAAATATGCTGAATGAAAATACAAAACAGGTACGCTACGTCTAATTATCTCTTCTTTTTTTAAAAATATATTTCAGGTCAAAGTGTACAAAGGCCAATCAATAATAATCTTCACTTTTGCTGTAACTTTTAATAGGTTCGTTGTACTGCTTTTTGTGTGCATGCATGTCAATGGAGTGTGCATTTTTTGTTGCTTTAGTGCATATTTGACCTTTGTCATTTATTTTCTTGTTGTTGCAGAGTAACAGTCGTGCCACTCATCGTTTAGAACCACATCTAGTGGTTTGTCTTTTGTGGCCTGAAAGTGTACCTGGGGCCAAAACCTACCTAAGACTTGCATCACAATGTGAGGACTGATATGCAGACCACTAGTCAGTTTGCAGAATCATGGAAACTCTTTCAACGTTCTTGTCAGTAGTGGATGTGAATAGACATTCTATTCCTCCTGTCCAATTGTTTTTGAGCTTCTCAAGCCATTGGAACAAGTGTGGCAGTAGCATCATACTTTCCTCATATTGTGATGCAAATCTTCGGTAGATTTTGACTCCTGGTACACCTTCATACCACAACATATGAATCACTACTCATTGTTACTTTCACAGTGGAGTGCCTAGAGAATTAGTAAAGGCTTCTTTTCTAGTTTATAAGTTCTATATTTTATCATAATTTATGTGTTTGATCTTTCTTTTAGGAATTTCTGGTGTTATATGATGGGTGTGTATATCAACCCCAGACGTACCATTGACCTTAATTGAGACATTGCAATCCAATTACACTTTGACAGACAGTAATACCTGTAATATATGCCTATGATGCTATTAATCATTCTAACTGATCTTAAGAAAAAACCCTTTAAACCTAGAAAGCTAATGTCTCGTCTGGCAGACTATGCATGTAGGGCCCTTTTCTTGTTTCATCCACTTTCACTAAAATCTTCCGCTCACCATCTTGTCCACCTTCATTTGGATTGGAGGGACTGACAGGGAAGCATCAATGTCCTTTTACAAGCTTTCCTTCAGTGTGTTTAACAGATTTTAATTCTGTGCATCAGGCAGACGAAACGTTAGTGTCTACGTATACCAAAATTTCCACAAGAACTTTATAAGATTTTGCTATCATCCTGAATGTGAAAATGCAAAAAAACCTAATGCAGATGCTAAACAACAACAAGGAAGGAAAAGTTGTGCATTCTGTCCCTGCAGAAAGCGAAAGATGGCCAGATTCTTCTGTGTCCATTGCTACAAAGCCATTTGTGGTGAACACTAGTCAAAGTGTTGTTCTGAGTGCAAACAAGACTTATAAAAATGCAATTTTGCATTCCTGCCATGCTCTTCATGTATTTTGGAAGCAAATACTAACTTTTGTAGTAAATTAAATAGTTTTTGCAAAATTTAGGCTGCATTTTAATTCTGAACAAATCAGTAGTCCAGCAGATGAATGGTTAGCTTTTTTTTTTTGGTCTTTGCATTTTGGATACATTATGATGCCAATTTTATTGACAACAAGTCATGACTCGCCTGACACTGATAATGATATTAAAGCAGAGTTGTATTTCATGATGTGTGGATTACTCTTGACTCCTTGAAACACAATTGTTTAAAATATGATTTATTACAAATTAAAAATACCTTGGTGATTTTTTCCATCAATCACAAGAAAACCGATGTCATTGGTTTGATTTTGATTTGTTGTTTTAAGTCCATTTTATGCACAGTAAGGCTAATCAAGACTGGACGTACAGTTTAAAGTGGGTTCTGAAACACTTGTGCCCCCACCGAGTATCGAACCCGGGACTCCTTGATTACAAAGCGACGATGCTACCACTGCGACATCGGGAAGGCCCCGGTGTCATTGGGTCTCTTTTATGACATGTATACAGGGTGAACAGAAACTATAGGGACAAACTTCAGGTGGTGATTCCTGACAGGAAAAGGAATAGCAATGTTCATATCAACATATGTCCGGAAACGCATATTTGCCAAGGTAGATGGCACTGAAGAACGACATCATCCTCTCATAACAACACTCACACTGTGCTTTTTTGTGTTGTAGATTGCGTGATTAGAGCTACATTGAAGCACCATGGTCCGTTATTCATACCAGGAACAAGCTGAGATGGTTTTCGTATACGGTCAAGTAGATGGAAATGGTCGAGAGGCCGCACGGATTTATCGAGCCACGTACCCAGACAGACAGCACCACTGGGGCCTTTCATACAGGCGAACATGGAGGGTGGCCGCGGTATGTGGGTACACCAGATCTGGAGGAACATGTGCTACACGATATTGAGAACAACCTCAGTACAATCTCCAGGCAAGTGGCCCGCCAGCATGGTGTAAGCCAAGCGAGGATGTTGTGTATCCTGGATGGAAACCGCAACTATCCCTATCACCTGCAATGTGTGCAGGGATTATCACCAGCGGAATTTCCTCCAAGGGAACGGTTTTGTCGCTGGTTTTTGGAATAGGCCACCATGATATTGGGTTTTCTGTTGTCAGTTCTCTTCACCGATGAAGTGACCTTTGGTAGAGATGGCATCATCAACCTACACAATCGTCATCTGTTGGCTACAGCCAATCCTCGAGGAATAGTTGAATCGTCTCATCAGCAATGGTTCAGCATCAATGTTTGTGCAGGGATGACCCATGTGACATGGATGAAAGTCATGCCATGTAATGTGTACAGGTACTAATTGCTTTATTGCAGGCTCACCGTCCATTTCCGGACATATGTTGATATGAACTTTTTGTTCCTTTACCTGTCAGGAATCACCTCTTGAAGTTTGTCCCTTTAGTTTCTGTTCACCCTGTATAATTACTTACAACATGGAAATAGCACTGGTGATCACATGTTAATAATACCAACTCACATATACACAACAAATTCAATAATACGAGACTACACATGCAGTCCAATTTTCTTCATGCACTAGCTACACAAACAGGGCCTTAGCCAGAATTTTATTTTGGTGTGGGGAGGGACTTATCCCTTGTCAGCAGCTGCCATCTAAAGGCGAAAAGTGGGGGAGGGGTTTGAAATTATGAAGATGAATTTCTCAGAATATTACAACTTATTATACAAGATGTTTAGGCCTGCTAAGAAAGTAAAATTAATTACCACTATACACTATTTAAATTAGATATTTTTAGGAATTTGGGGTGGGGCTTCAGACTGCAGAGACTACCACCCCCTGGCTGCATGCCTGTGTACAGATAAACTACAATGTAAGGGGCAATAATATAGTCAGCATATTGTGTAATTTCCACGTTTTAATAATTTATCTTTCTCCATTAACATACCATTTGAGACAACATAAGTTTAATGCCACATAATCATGCCAGTGTACATCTTAATTATTTCAATTTTTAATGCATTTAATCAATTTTGTCATTATAATGAGGATCCTCGAAAACCTATTCAAATGCAATTAGTTCTGGCCAGCAACTTTACAAAAAAAATATTTCAAATCAGTGGCATAAGACTGCCAAATGCACCAAACAACGAAGTGAATTGACTTTTCTGTGACAAATATACAGGGTTAAACTATAAACGTTCTGTTGAACTTCCAGACACCATTTTCTACAACCTTATCAATGGGTTTAAGACCAAACTGTTGACATTTTGCAAGTAACTCTTAGATTCACTGCATATTTTCCTAGCAGCTTTATCAGTGTATTCCCCACTCACACAGCTGGCTTTGCATCTTTGGATGAAATGTCTCCAATAATGAATATTGAGACTGTGAGGTACCATTCTCCAGCCAAAAGATGAGTGCATTTCATTCATATGCAGGTCTCTCTCTCTCTCTCTCTCTCCCTCTCTCTCTCTCTCTCTCTAATACAGGAACCACAAGATCTAACCATGACATCCCACCAGACTCCTAGGTCATCTTAGTGGAAACAAAATTTGAAAGCCACCACACTTATCTCAGGTTTATTACACAGGCGTACTCCAAACTACACCAAGAACTGTGAAAAATTCTTAATTTCACCTGTTTCAATATGCCATCTTGAATGTCATTTAAATGCACAATCACTTTTACAAACTGCACATTCAGTGGCGACGATTGGGTTCCAAAACTGAGGGGGGGAGGCAAAGACAGTATATTTCCCTTTGTAGATAAGATTTAGCATAGTGGGGGGCAAAATTGGTGAAAAGTGAGGGGGCAACTGCACCCCTCGCTCCCCCCAATCGCCGCAACTGGAAGCCCTACACTATTCGCAACCTCTCATCTTGCTCTCAAAAACCAATGAAAAATAAATGCTTTTTGCTCACTTTCCACCATTCACAGCACTTAAATTTTCTGAGCAAAAGTTTCTTTGTGCTTTTTTTTTTACAACAATTCACACAGGAGCAATTGTTACAATGCAGGACTTTCTTTACAACACAGGTTTTGCTGCCAGTATGTGCAATATTGCAACTATATCATGCAAATCTATCAGGATTGTTTTTATTTGCACATACGAGAATGAGAATATTAGAATACATGGTTTTTCCTGATGGTATAGAGCCAAATAATACAAGAATCACATTAACATTATCTTGATACCATATTTAATCGTCAAATCCACTTTCATCACCCATTTGTTGTGTTTAATTAATAGAAAACTATTTTTGCATAATTTCCATGATATTTACACTCTCTATCTCTACTTTTTTTATTATTTGCAGCATTATATCGAGCTGAACGACCCATATGTAGAAATTAATAGGCTGAAATTTGGAAGCAGCCAAGACTATGTGAAGATGGTACGTGATCCCAGCTTCGTGAATGCAACCAGACGATTAACTCCTGAAGGAAGCTGTGGAGATATCGCTCAGGAATGCTCAGTTTATGTGTACATGAGTAACCTTGGAGAAACTGATAGCGAAGAAAATATTCCAGCACAGCAGAGAACTGAAGATTCAAGTTGCCCATGCTTGGAAAGTGCTGATGGGAAAAATGATGCAGTGACTTCAAAGTTCTTTGACCCCTTAAAATCTGATTCTGTTAATAAGCCACAATTAAGCGTGGTTTCCAGTACAGAACTCAAGCCTCTGCTTGGTATTGAAGGATATAGAAATACCAACCAAACATAGGAACCATCAGTATCGGTCTATATATGTTAAGCTTCAGTTCCCTTCACAAGGGGCCAGTAAGCTGTGAAAGCACCTTTTAGCATTGACTTAAATCCAAGTCTTCACAGTTGTCCATTGTGCGGACCCATCAACCAATGTGAGGAGATTCATGGAGAGCAAGCCAGTATAAAGTGAATGTTCATTGGTTGACGTAATACAATAAATAGAAACTTAATTCATCACTAAACTGAGTACTTGTGCTATATAAAGCCAAATAATATTAAAATTAAAATTATACATTCATTTTCTAAGCCTGATTTTTAACTGACCTGATCAAACCATCCATTTGATGGTGCTAGTATTCATATTAACCTTTTGACGTGTAAGTTATGTATACTGCAAAATGAGTTACAAATGTATCACACAGTGGTCCAGTGTAATAGGAGCCTTATACCTGCACAATACTTACAACGTTGTACACTATAATTTAACTGAAGATGCTCTGTACCTGTTTAATGTAGTTAAGTCTTAATGTGTCACTTTACTAGTAGAAGGAAGACTGAAAATTGACATATACAAATTATTAGAGTTATATATTAAAGTTTCTGATGTTGGTAATGCATGTTACACCTTGATCTAATGTGATTATAATTAGCACAAATAACTTTCTTGTACATAAATATTATTTTTCAATATTTTGGTTGCATCAAATAATTATCAGATGGTGACTTCATTAAATATGAGATACACACACAGAAAGAAGATAATTTTCATCATTACTGCAGTAATCTATATTTTGCCAAATATTTTTTCAATTTTGTCCATTTTATAATATGCTGTATTGTTATACTGCTCTTTCAAATACAGAAACAGCTCCAGTAAATTTTGCTTGCTAAAAATTTGAAACAAATATACATGTCCTTCATATTCTTGTATTTGTTCATTGAGTGAATCACAGTAGTGAGGATGAGTGATGAAACTGATGAAGAAACAAACACAATGGAATTTGTAACTCTTGCATAGGCTGGAACTCAGGATCAGAACTTTGGTGATGGGGTTATGAATTGGACACCCATGACCATCTCCCTCCATTGATGTCTAAGTGTAGGTGTGCTCTGTGCGACCAGGATAGCACAATCAATGAAAATAATTATGTTATATGGATTAATATTCAGTTGACTGCGACAATCATTGTATTGCAACTGTCAAGAAGAACCTATGATGTGCAGGCCTCAACCAGGAAATGCTTAGGCTTAAGTGACAGAGCCAATCTGAAGAACATGTTTTGATTCATTTTTCACTCTCTCACTGTGTTTTGTAGTGTTGTTGTTGATTTGGTGTTTCAAGTCCACTTTATGCACAGTAAGGCTAATCGGGACTGGACCTTCAGTTTAAAGTGGGCTCCGAACCACTGTGTGCCTTCACCAGGTATCGAACTTGGAACCCCTTGACTACAAGGCAACAACGCAACTCCTGTGCCATTGGAGAGGTCCCAAGTTTAGTAAATCACACTATTAATTTCTTGAGCCACGGTCCATATACATATAATCTGTTTTCCATAATCTTGTAACTTAAAGTTGCTGTCCCGCCATTTGAGGGCGCTAGTGGCTACAGCATCTTCTTTTCCACAGACTATGGTAAACATTCCTATGTAGAGATTGTTCTTGTTCCAGTGTCTAATTTCTTCATATTGCAACACTATTGTTCTGTCCTTAACATGGCTTGACATTCAAGCGATAAATTCACTTTACCGCTAACACATCATTGCACACAAAACGTGAAGCTTAACCATGGTTATGGACCCGGGCTGCAGTGTGAGGTGGTTGTTTTGCGAGACATTCATGTGTCACTTCTCTCAATTATGCTTCCTAGATATTAGAAGCTCTCCACTACCCTCAGCACTTCCGTGTCCGTCTTTATTCGTGGTTCATATCTGGCTCTGTTTCTTGCTGTTATTAGCACCTCGCTCTTTTTCTGCACTGAATTTCATTCCTGCTCCTCACTGTTCACTTACAGATGCTTATTTGAAAGTGTGTGCGAAAGCTATCGTACTTTGTGGACTAATCGGTAGGTGACAAACACTCAGGTGTAACAAACGATGTACCTGCAGCTATGTTTTCAATTAACATTCGACGACATAGTTCGTTTGTGGATTCCAACGATTCGCAGTCATACAACTGAAGCATTTCTATTCTTCCAATGGCTTCAATATCTGAATGTTGGCAGGAATGAAAACAAAATGGATTTGCAGCTGAGCGGAGTTCAGTTACCTTCATCAGTTTGTCTAATGCTGAGGATTTCCCAATTGAGTTCATTGCGGATGTGGATTTGAGTTTATGTTTTATATCCACTTATTCACAGATACGCTCATCAGGACTGGACATGCATGTTAAGGTGGATCCTAATCAATACGTGCCTCCACTAGATATCGAACCCTGAGCCCATTGAATACAAGGCGATGAACGTTATCACTATGCCATCGGGGAGGCCAGAAAAGTTCTCGGTATGGTATTACAGTCCGTGAAAACATACAGAAACAGGAGCAGGTTGTGGATGTTACGAGCCAACAATGATTTAATTTCGAGGATATCACACACAGTATTGGGAGATGGGCCCCGTCTTAGTCTTATATCATTGTGATAATACAACTTGAAACCATTGTCCTTGGCATGGTACAGAAGCAAGTCGGCCCCTTCCCTCTGTTACTGTTGTACAAATACTTGCATTTTGTGATGATGATACTGCAGGACGAACGATGCCCACATGAGCATCCTGCATTGTACACAACACACTGGCGTTTTTTCAATGTCTCACCTATGAGGGGAAATAATTGCTTGGTGGTTGTTTTTATTAGCGATGGAGTGCAGAATCTTCAAGCCTTTGTAGCTATCAAAAATAATGATAGGCCTTCCATCTGTTTTCAGAGTGAAATCTATACAGGGGATTGCAATATTCTTGTGTGTTTCGCCATGTGAACGGTATATTGGAGAGATCTATCATCCAAAACGCACTGGCTTGTACACTGGATTTCTTCAGCTTCTTCCATTTGTAACTTGTTGGTGTATTTGAGTATTGCATGACATAACTGCGACTTGTCGGCTCTCCTGAACATTCTTTTTTCATTCGAATAATGCACGAGGATACGCACAAATTTCATAAGACACGACATCTTCCAGTGGCACAGCCAGTGGCAAAAGGCGTCATTCTCTGAAAGAGAGCTGCATCTACTTGTACTCGTATATCGTATCTGACAGGGCAAACAACAGCAACAGCAGAAAATCCTACGCTTTTCACTTTGCCAACCTTTTGGCAGAATATTTGAACATCTCTTTCTCAATCATTTTGAAGATGATGTCCGTACAGATGTAATGCAATTCATCAAAATTAACTGCTGTACTAGTGTTGCAGAAACTTGAGTCAAAATGGAATGAGGATATGGATTCCAGTCTTTGTATACCTTTTTTAATATCATTACGGTCCCCCGTTTCCCTACTGTCTCGCATTGCATTGTGTTGCTCACTACTCTTCAACAAAACTCTGGTATATTCTTGCATTGCTAAGTTGTAAGTGTAGGGTTACCAGATCGCTGTGAGGGAAATGTAGGACATGCTGTCCCAAAATGTAGGACATTAAGTCAAAATGTAGGACGCAACACATTCTCAATAAATAATACATATTTCTATAGAACACGTTAGGAAGTAGTTAAAAAATGACACTTTTCAGTTTTTTTAAAAATATTTCCCAACGAATGTTTAAATGCAAAATTTCAAAACTTGCAATCATACTAATCAAGGCACCTCTTACTACTTGATTTAAGTGGTACTTCTCAGAGGAGACAATTTTTATCAAAATTTCAGGTTTAGTCAAACTATATATTGATGTTAGAGTGGACAGTCAAACTCGTTGAAATTATAGGGACCAATACCAAACATTTTACAGACTTTATGAGAAAATAATTCTCTCGTGAGTCTGTTGTGCTGATGGTAACGAAAGTACTCTCTCAACATTTGAATTATGACCTGTAATGGCAAACAAATATTCAGCAATTACTGTAATTTAAAATGGCATCTTGGCTAGTTTTTAGTTCAATAGCAGGGTGTCTACCAAAATAATACATCCAGAAATCTTGACTTTTTCTGGACTTTTCTATATCCTACTTAGGTAAAGTTGGAAATTAGTAATTAAGAAAATAAATATTTGTTTAATGAAAATCCCTACCAAACGGCCAATTAAGATGAAAACTGAAGCTGAATTTAAGAAGAGAATTAGATCTGCTTTCTCGTATTAATGCATCCTGAACTGTGTTTGGCAGACAAGAGGCACTTTGGCATCTGGACTCACAGCCAGTATAATCTCATGTGGGGTTTGTGTCGGTTGTCCCTATATGTTTATGACTATCCATTCCATTCATCCATCTTATCTTACCATCATTCATCCTCATCTTCGCGATTAGCCAATGGGACAGAAAAAAGTGAAGTAAAATAAACTAAATCAACCAATCAATAGCAAAAGTTCTTGACCACAAGAATAATTTGTTGCCTTTTTATTGACTTCTTGACCTACTTGTTGATTTCTTTATTTTTTCTTGACTTCCATGACTTTCTTGACGGGCAGACACTCTGAATAACTTTGTTCTCTATACTCCTGCTTTACAATCAAATTATATTAAATATTGAATAAGAATGGACAACACCTTGTTCCATCAGTATAAACCCTAAGGCAAGAAATTCTGCTCAGGCATTGAACAGTGACGTTATCAGAAAGTGGTCCCAAGACTTTGTTCATTAATTGCTTCCGTTTTCCCATTTGTTGAATAGGAGGACAAACTTTATTATTTTTGTGCAAGGACTGAATCAAAATAAATTTCACTATTGAGTTTGGAAGCGCAGTCCATAGACTTGTAATTTGCATGAGTTTTTTCTGTTACGTATTTTCCTAATAAATATTATGTGACGCTCAAAATGTAGGACATTTATGATATTTTTCAAATTCCTCCCGGACGCCGGACATAAGGCTAAAATGTAGGACATGTCCGGGAAAATCCGGACGTCTGGTAACCCTATTAAGTGGAACATAGGTGTATGTTCAACAGCCACGTTGCCTTCTGGATTTCTGTAAATCCGATTCCTCTTGGCAGTCCTCCCTTGCTTTGCAGGGAATGTATTAGTGCTTCTTCTATTACGAGGTCTGATCCGAGTTGGACCCACCCGGATTCGATACCGGTGGAGAAACATATTGGTTCGGACCAAACTTTAAACTGTAGGTCCAGCCCCAATTAGCTTTCTCTGCATAAAGTGAACTTCAAACATAAACTCAAAATTCAATCAGAGTCTGGTCCATAATCTGTCACTTCACGTTGTCACAAATTTACCTCCCAGGAACATTTTCTGCAACATTTTTTATTTTCACACTACAAACAACGTTTTCTGCAATTACATATGTAGGGGCTTGAGGTAATTGTAAAGTCGCTTCTGCAATGATGGAGAGAATCTACACTATAGCTTCCAACAGAAAATCGTTACGACCCGGTTGTATCAGTATTTATCAAGTTGCATGCAATGCTAATCATTCGTGGTGATAATATTTTACCTATATCTTGTCCAATTTTTTCTCACAAGTCGCACACAATTCAGGGATTTCCATTCTTAAAAGGCAAAATATAATTTGACACAACAACGAAAGAGAAATTATAAGTAATAATACACAAAATATTAAAAATTATTTACAAATAAACATAAAATGTTAAAAAAATCACAGTAGCCAGTCCGCCATTTTTAAATCCATTTTAGTTTTTTTTCCCCGTGGTCCGATTTTGTCTGATTTTGGATATGTTATTCAGCAATGATTCCTGAGCTAGAAATTGTTTAAAAACGTTCAGAAGCAATTTTGCCCAGGTTTGAGGGAAAATTGCTTTAGTTTGCCTAGACTAATTATACAGGGTAAGTCAATATGATTGACCCGATTACAGAAATTTATTCTGTGAAATCTAATAAACATATGTTATTGTGAGACATGCGCTTCGAAAGATTAACTTTCAAAGTTTAGTTTCCATGTAGTGTTTCCACTTTCTACCGCTAGGAGTCAGCAGCGAGCAGGAAAATGGCGTGGACTGGAGAACAGAGATCTTTCTGTGTGCTTGATTATCATGTGAACAAGTCTGTGATTAGTATGTAATTGATTTCCGTACCAAATATCGGAGAGAACCACCTATGGGGAAGGCCAATCATAAGTGGTATGAACATTTCAGACATTCGGGCTGCATCTGTAAACGAAAATTGACTGGCTGTCTGTTGACTGGGGAAGAGACAGTGGAACGAGTGCGCACATGTTTCGTGTGGAGTCCACAGAAGTCCACCTACCGGGCAGTGAGAGAACTTCAACTTCTGGCTGGTTCTGCAGAAACGTTTACAAATGAAACCCTAACACTTGCAAACTAGTTCAAGCCTTAAAATACACTGATTATGCTTTGCGCACATCCTTCTGTGCTGATTTCCTCGAATTAATGGAAACAGATGGGTTCTCTGGAGGTTAATTTACAGTGATGAAGCAACTTTTCACCTTTCAGGGAAAATGAATAGCACAACGTAAGGATTTGGGGAACTGCTAAGCCCCATGAATTTGTGGAACACGAACGCAATTCTCCCAAAGT
This sequence comes from Lepisma saccharinum, assembly GCF_977018435.1. Classification (NCBI taxonomy): domain Eukaryota; kingdom Metazoa; phylum Arthropoda; class Insecta; order Zygentoma; family Lepismatidae; genus Lepisma; species Lepisma saccharinum. Next base: position 68,222 of record NW_028143326.1, read on the forward strand.
GAATGCCTTTTGTGCCATTTCCCATGAAAAGATTTATGGGCCCTTTTTCTTCCATGAACATACTGTGACAGGACTTGTTTTCCTTGATATGCTGCAACTATGGCTCCTTCCACAGCTTGCAGAGGATAGCGCAGATTTCATTCTCCAATTGGATGGTGCCCCTGCGCATTACCATGGCAGCATTCAGGACCATCTCAATGGGGCATTGGAACAACGTTGGATAGGCCGTGCATCTCCGGAGGATCGACCACTCCTTCATTGGCCACCTCGTTCCCCCGACTTGACCCATGTGATTTCTTCATGTGGGGTATTGTCAAGGATCATGTTTACGTACCACCACTTCCAACAACATTGGATGACCTGCGTGCCCGCATCACAGCAGCCATTGCTGATATTGACCGCAACATGCTACACAAGGTTTGGCAGGAGATAGACTATCGGCTTGATGTGTGCCGTGTTACGCGAGCTGCTCACATAGAACACTTGTGATTTGTTTGAAAAAAACGTTGACAGTTTACCTTTCTTAGCACATGTCTCACAATAACATTTGTTTATTATATTTCACAGAATAAATGTCTGAAATCGGGTCCATCATTTTGACTTACCCTGTATAGTTTGTCCTTTTCCCGGCGCGGGAGTGAATGACATGGCGGTTCTTCTAACATGCACTCAACCCTCGTGCTGATGACCTGCAAAGGAGGGAAAGGCCAATTTTTGAAAATTCGGAGAACCAGCGAAGCGGTTATTTCACTTTAATCTGTTGATTTGGTTTACAATTGATGCTTGTCAGCTTGTTTGAAGTAGGGTTTGTGGTCCGAGTGGTAGTTAGCTTCTGTAACCGCAAGAAGATAGAATCACAGAGCGTTTGTGATCTCGTTTTCGTACATCGCGAGTGAAATGTCGAATGTGAAGCTGCCTGATTGTCTTCCTCTGGAAACAATGGATCAGGATCGAGTGATTGACGAAATGTCCAACACATTGACGTTCCAAATGGGAGTCTGACTACCACACAATATCCCGGGTTCAACTCCCAGGCTGGTTCATCCCGTGTATAATGAAGAATAAACCACGTATCATTGAAGGAAGGAAACTAGGTATGTGGTTGTGTTTTTTAAATCAGTCTACATGCTCTAGAAGTATTATTTTTCAAAATTTGGATTTCTTTATGACTTTCTGTGAGTTTTCTAGATTTAGCCTCCACCTGCAAATGCGGAAGCTGATGCTGCTTAGGTGGCAAGGTTGATTAGACATACAAATATAATTAATCACAAGTTATACACCGAATATTAGTTATATAATATAATCATAAGTTATGGAGAAGCAAATTACTTATGAAGCATTTTCTGTTTCTATTTGGGAAGACCTCCGTGGTGCACTGGTTAGCAGTGCCAGGGGTTCTGGGTTCGAATACCGGACTGGGCATGTGTGTTCTTTATGATGGTCTTCTCATCAACTTCACATCACTCATTGTCATCTTCATCTTCACGATTAGCCAAAAAGTGTCAGAAAAGCGAAGTAAAATAAACCAAATCAATCATTTATATATTTTTATTTTACGCCGCTTTTCTACCCCTTTGGGTTAAATGCGACGATGAGGATGAATGATGAGCTGAAGAAATGGCGATGGGACAGACATGATACTATCATACCTGTCCAAGGTCCGAACCTTGGACCTCTGGTTTCGTAGCGTGTTATGCTCAGTGGAATTCTTAGGAAGAAAAACTGTAAAAGTAGGGTAAAATGAAGCAACATTGTACGATGCATAATAAGTCATGTTTAGGTTTTCTAAAAACTTACAATTATCGAGTTGGTGCTTTAAGTCCACTTTATGCACAGTAAGGCTAATCGGGACTGGATCTACAGTTTAAAGTAGGATCCGAACCACTACGTGCTTCCACCGGGTTAATATTGAGGGACAAGTCCTGCGAAGTGTTCTTTCATTCGGTGACGCGTGGTCATCGCATCGAGTCTCCTCTACTGTAGTTTCGAGAGCGGAATTTGCTTCCATATTGCTTTCAAGTATTCCCCAAATTGTCCTCACGATGTTGGGACAGCACAGTAATTTTGGAGCTAACACCAACAGGCTCGTAGCCAGGGAAGGGTCTCGGAGGGCTGCAGCCCTATCCCGTAATCCTACAAATATCTGATTTAAATAGTGTGTAGTGATAATTAAATTTACTTCATTAACAGAATTAAACATTTCGTATGGCAAGTTGTATATACCGAGAAATTCATGTTCAGCGCATTTACCCCCCACCCCCACCCCAACCTTTTCGCCTTTAGATAGCCGCTGCTGATAAGGGATAAACCTCCTCAAAATAAAATTCTGGCTACGTGCCTACCCACCAGGGATCGAACCTTAAACCTGTCTAACAAAAGACGAGAGCGTAATCATTTGAGCGTGTGGGAACATCGTTTTATCCAGTGCCATCATATAATTCAGTTTTCCACACACAAATAAGATTAATTTTAAGAAATTAGACGTGCGCATAAAATTTCTTATCGTCATCATCCTCCAAGTGAACAATCAGATGCCATAGAAGACTCGGGTCTGCCCTATAGGATAGTGCTTAACGCGATCGCCTTTAACAAAGGAGTATCGGATTCGAATCCGGTATAAACTGCATATAATATATGAGATGCCTAGCTTAACCTCATTACACACACATTTCATATTCGCACTGTTGCCGTACACCTGATTCCAGCACTTCTTTATATCTAAAACCACGGAAAATTTTTTCTCTACTTCTCAATTGTCTTTGAGCAAATTTACAAATCTAAAGAGTAATGACATTGTTCTTGGCGTATCAGCCATTAAGTCAGACAGTTCATTCTGCATTTAGTTTACCGAATAATGGCTGTGGATTTCGCGAGTCTATATTCGTAGACTGTTGGGGGCTACAGGAGAAAATGATGTTCCTTTCCAACAAGACTATACATATGTCACGAGCCGGCATTAAATGATAAATCAGCAAACACCAGCCAAGTCCCCGGTGACTAGAGGTCGCTGGGAGAGTCAGAAGTTAGTGGCCGAGAGAGCCGGAAGTTAGTAGCCTAAGTGGTGCGACTCGTGGAGTGTCCGTGCAAAGGTTGGGCAGTGCCCAAAGTACACACCGTCAACGGACCACACGGCGCCGACGCGACCAGGCCGACGGACAGATCAGGTACAGTGATGACACTAGTTATTTAAGTATCAGTTCGTCGCTGCGAGGAACTATGAAGGATGATAATGATGATCGTCTTCGTTAGAAGTAGCTGTTTTATGCTGCCAGTGTTTCAATGTTTCTTGCAGTATTGTCAACTTCTGATGTATAAGGTTCACTAGTTGTAAATTCCTCCAAATAAAGCCCCTCTAGAATATGAGGGATATCCGCTTGTATTCCTGAATGTAAATCTAAGGCGTTCACATTTTCTTTCTTTGTACCGGGTCGATCGAGAGTTACCGTTTGTGGTGTCGTGTAAAGTTTAATCTTGACCGACGCTACCTTTTGTCCAAACAGTTTTTCTTGCTTGATCCCTTCAATTGTGCCTCCTAGATGACATTATTTACAGAAGGACCCGACGTTCAGACAAACATAAAAGGCTACTCACTTGCATCCCAAATTCATTATAAGATATATGGTTCGAATAAGTCAATTATTTTCCTTACGTCAAGTTTCTACATCGTAAAGGCAAAGGTAAAGTTCCCTGTGCATTATGGCACCACATTAGAGGATGTGGGGTTAGGGGTCCACACATTCAAATTCAATTCAAATTCAAATGTTCTTTATTAAAGAGCGAGGTTCAGCCTGTGGCTGTTCTCCCACCTAACCCCGTTTCACATTTACCTAGTTCGAATGAGGCTTTTATCAGTCACATAGTTACATATATTATTTTGAATCTTCTGATCCCATTGCAGTCCCAGAATGATTTTTTTGATATGTTTTATAGTATGGCATGGGGGACCAAATATATTTTTTTCGCGATTTTTGGTGATGACATGTTTTGAGATATTCAAGATCAAAGGTCAAGGTCACGTGACAAAATTATATTTTTATCCAAAGGTGGGCTTGTTATATATCACTGGAAAGCTTGTTCAATTCCCTGTACAATAAACTTTATTTGAGCTTTCTTGGCGAAATAGGGGCGGAGTTACAGCACATTTAGTATAGCTAAGCGGGCTCAAAAAGGGCAATTTCTGCTAATTTTGACTTTGAATAATTTAACAATTACAACACAATCGAAACTAAAAATTTTCATAGTTACTAAGTTCCATGCATACTTTCAACTCCCAAAATTTCATTTAAATCGGAGATGGTCAGGTTGGAGGCTGTGTTGATTTCGCATAGAATGACTCATTAGCTATATTGTACACATTAGTACGAACAAAACAGAACAAACAGTTAATTTGATAAGGGATTATTAAATAACAAAGTTAATATAAATGTAATCTTTTATATACATTTACAAACAAGACTAACTTCGTCGACTTGTATTCAAGGGTCTGGGATTCGATACCCGGCGGAAGCACATAGTGGTTCAGATTCGGATCCCACTTTAAACTATGGGTCAGTTCCGCTTAGCATTTCTGTGCATAAAAGTGGACATAAAATAAAATTCAAATTCAAATTTAACAAAACTGAATGTTAGAATCGTGTAATACACATTTTAAACATAATTTTGACTGAGTATAACAACGTAAGTCCAGTCAAGATTCTCATAGAACTTGTGTAGAAGTAACTTGTCTCGTCGTAGATAAGAGCATATCCAGATATATTGGCAATGCTTGACAAAATGTATCCAGATATATAGCTTGCACACGTAAGGTGACAAAAGATTTGTTTATTACGGTTTAGCCATATCCTACAGAAGCACGTCAATTTGCTTCCACAATATGATATTGCGTTCTTCGAGAATTTAAACTCAGGTTGGCAAAAGCGTTTGGGTAAATTTAGGGCTGAAATCAGTGTTCAAAGTGGCGGTAGAGGGGGAGGTAACACGGAGGGGCGCTATTTACTAGCTAGAAGAATTCACCCAAAGCCCCATACAGCACACAAATGTCCAAAAGACATCCATTGGATATCTTTTTGGATATTCAGGTCGAGAGTTCTGGATATCCAATAGATATCCAGGAATATCCAAAAGACATCCATTAGATGTCCCTTGGATATCCATTTGCCCGCATACGTGATATCCAGGGGATATCCAGAAATGGATATATTTTGGACGTTTCCGGATCACTTTTGTACATGTTTTGGATATCAAGTGGGACGTTTTCTGGACATTATATGGCTTTGATTTAGACTTTTTTGTACGTATTTTGGATATCGTATGAATACGAAAAGTACATTATTTAGACTACATATGGGTATTATAGCATAGGAGTATACCACCCCCACCCCAACTCTTCAGCTGACCCTAAAGGCTCGAGCAAATTTTCACTAAAACATAGAGCATACGTTTGTACAGTGGGATCCATGAGTATTACCGTGCAAATTGTCCATGACTATTTTCATTAAGATTTCTCTCATATCCTATGTGTTTTTAAGCGATGGATTTTTGTGTATGCTGGTGCAGAAGTTGTCAACAGCTTGTTTTGAGTTTTCTTTTAATTCTTGAAGCTTTTATTTGGTCAAATAAAGTACACGAACTTGGTGATGGACAATTTGCACGGTAATACTCATGGATCCCACTGTACATTTCTTGGATGGACGAGGGAGATATTTTTGGATTTCAATTCTCCTACTCGAATTACGTGATTCTGAATATGTTCATGTCCAAATCTTCTCTTCTGAAAGCAGTTTCATAACCTTCGGTTGCAATTTTACCCACCCCCTTTCTTCCCGAACAGTGGGGTCCATGAGTATTACCGTGCAAATTGTCAATCACCATGTTCGTGTACTTTATTTGACCCAATAAGAGCTTCAAGAATTCAAAGGATATTCAAAACAAGCTGTTGACAACTCCTGCATAAACATACATAAAAATCCATCGCTTAAAATCACATAGGATGTAAGAGAGAAATTAATAGAAATAGTCATGGACAATTTGTACGGTAATACTCATGGATTCCACTGTACATTTCTCGGACTACATTGTGTAAGTTATTGCATTAAACGACGTGGATAATTGTGTTGTAGCTTCTTCTTCAAATTCGCCATGCTTCACGACGTGCAATTCGTGCTACAAATATCTTTAAACGCTTCTCTTGTTAACGCAGTACACTTGGAAGAATGAGGAATTGCGCAGGTAATAAAATACTCAAGCCTCAATGTCCTCCGCTCATTGATACGGTGGCTCCAACTGTCGGTGAGTGCGAGCAATTAAAAGCTCAGAGGAAGCTACGTACAGGACGTGGAGGAGAAAGAAATATCTTTTAATTACGCGTGGAACAAAGCAATTTCTTGCAGGAGTTAATCGTGTTCATAATACCCATTTTCTTATTATACATCTAGTTAAAATACAGTAAATGAATTAAAACCTAAATTATGCAGTGGTTTGCAAATCTAATGAGTTCTTCAGACACCGTCCGAAGAAAAGGATCAAGAGATAGTAATTGCTGCGATTGTGTCGGCAAAGCAATAAGAAAATTTAGGTGAGTTTCGAAAGCGTACGCAGCAGTAAAACGTCAAGCTTTTGTGCTTTTATGCAAGGGCAGGGAGGCCTGTAACCAGAGTGAGGGCATAGGAGAAACATGACTAGTTATTGTTTAATTAGCTTCTGAACAGGAAATTGCTTTTTATTTTTTCTGCATTGTACTTTTCGCATGTTACCAATTTTAAGATTGCATCCGAGTGCTGTAATTCGTTGCATTAGTCCATGGGCCTGGATTCAAAATTTCACTTATTGGTACCACCTAAGGTGGCAAGGTCTAGTAATAATTTTTGTAATGCTCCATGTATGAGGGAAATTTACTGATATGATAACCTCAGGAGAGTGGTAGCTTAATGGGAGCTATAACCATTTCTTTCCCCATCCCATGAAAGGCTTTTCAGACTGAGAAAACCAGCTACTTTTTAGAAAATACTTAATTAAAAGGAAAATAAGCTACAAAATTATTCTACATCACCTTATTTTAGCAAAAGATGATTGCACATTGTAATGTGGAATGCAATAGTAGCAACTAATCTCCCACAATCATTAGTTTTAGGCTTAATGGACTATATTAAACAGGTTGGAGTTCGCCTGTTCAGTAAGTAAATAATGATTAAGATGAAAGCTACAAAACATTTCATTATTCATTGTTAACGTTGACAGTATTGTAAGTTAAGAACATTATTATTATAAAACAAATTAGGACAATAACAGCAATAAAACGTTATAGGAATCAATCATCATACTGCTCTCAAATATCATTTGTCCGAGTCCTCGAGTAGAAAATCAGATCCTTCATCTTCCTGCTGTTTCTGGATATTGCAGGTTCGTAACTTGCCTTTTTATATTCACTTGAATCCACTGGACAGGCAAGTGCAGTTTACAGTAACGCACACAACTGCATGCTAAGTGTTTCAAAAACACATCAGGTGCAGGTCAGGTGGGGAACGCAAGATTTTTATCTTAACCATTCGTCCATGGATATTCTGTGGGGGTTGGCATCATGATAGGCAAACCACACTTTCATATTACTGCCTGGTAGTTGGCTCAAAGAACATCTATGCAATGGCAGTCTCTGCATGGTTCCAGGTGGCTGGATTAAACCTCTCCCTTTTTGGTACAGAATAGCTGATGGCACGGTTCATTTACCTCACCAGTGTTTGAAATGGCAACATACAACATACATGCAGGAGGTAAAGTGCTCAATCTTCTGAAAGACTTCATCACTGACCTCCCATGACTGGCCAAGCTGACTAAAGATTTCCTAGTAGGACCGGTCCTTCTTGACCATCTTCAGAGCTATGAGCTCCCCACAAACGGCAAAGGCACTTACAGTGTCACACTCTTTAAAGGCATTTAAGCTAATTAGACTGTCACACATGTTTTCTCCGATTTAATTTGCTAGCTTGATGTCAAGAAATTGTGTTTGATTCTGAGTCCCACACACGTAGTAATGGTGCAGTGAATCTTCTTTTGGAACCCCAGACAGAGGACCATGACATCGGTATCCTCAGCTGCAATCATGATCCAAAATTTGCAGTATGCAAGGCATGCAGGAACAGTCTAGTGTCAGCTCTTCTTGTGTGGACCGTAAATCTACCACTCACTCTCCATAATCTTGTAGCAGGTTTCCTCGCAGGTCACGTCGTTCAGCATCTTTCTGCATCACAGGGATTTCCACTCTTCTACTAGGAACTTAATAAGGCTGATCTTAATGAGAGAACTTCACAATATTTTTTCCCACTGCTGTTGAGTCCTCCTGCATTGATGCTATACCACAGACTAAGAAGTATACTATACTTGCACATCGTGGCTGAACCTCTCTTCAATCTTTCAGCACTTTGATTGAACGTTGGCGGTAGACATCTGTACTCCGTCATAGAAGCCCTGTTCAAAGCCAACAATGCCAGCTGTGCGATGGTTTAGTTGCTTCCTTTAATTCTTTTGCACAAGGTTCATCCCATCAGTGATGGAGATTGGAGTCCTGGAATAGATTTAACTAAGGCAACATTCTCTTCGAGCTCTCTTGCAAATGTGGCCTTATTTGTCTTGCTGTGTGAACATTTTCCAGAGCTCATCGTCATAAGCCCAGTAGGTCACAGATGGCCTTTTCATGTTCAGTTACTAACAATCTGTGACTAAAAGTCTGCTTTTTATATTTGGGTTGTCCTTGTGCAGACACTGGGGAAGGTTTTCACGTTTTGTTTGGCCATCTTATCATAAAATTTTACTGAAGGTGGATCTTCACCGAACCGCGTTCGCTTAAATGTCTTGTAGGCTTTATTTCTGACCTCAAGAGTTCTCAGATGATCCTTGGCTACATCTAGTGGAGTCATGCTGCCAGTGGACATATTAACCAAGTTATCATCATCAGGAGACACGGGATTCAGCCAGCTGGTCTCCATGAGATCCATGAGGGACTTCACAGCTGCTTCGCCTTTCCTGAGCCTTTGACTTTTTAAATCTTGATGAGACAATTTGAATCTGTCTTCACCTATCATGCATCTCAGCTGCTTGAGATACATGCTTTTGTACTCAGATGGAAGGTAGTACTTGGTCACTGCACCTTCCTTCAAACTTAACCCCTATGTCTCTCCTGCTGTCTAGGTATCTTTGTTCATACTTTCTTCAATCGTTTGCTCAATTGGAATTTAGCCAAAAGTGTTTGGTGGATCTGAGTTGAACTGAAAAGCCTCACATTAATTCATAGTGCACATCATCTGGGTGTGTAGTGGCCAGCTGACACATCTGTGCACATTAGTATAGTAGTCAGCGTGCATAATCGGTAGGTCACACACAAAGCACCATGGTATCATTGCTCGAATGGATGATAAATGTAGCATCCTAACACCCTCTCTAAATACTCGGATCAGGGCTAGCATGATCTCCCATCATGTCTAAGTGGGACATTCAGAAGGATGATAGGCTCAGCTTCCCATTTACTAGAAACTGCACTCCTTATCTTCTCACCAGCATTCAATTCCTGAAACTGTATTAAAACTTTCCTTGTGTTCTGTCACTTGGTGTACTTTTCTGTCAAAAGATTCACACTGCATCACAATCCCAGGAACCACATGGATATTGTAAAGCTGATTTCTCGACTCTTTATCAGGCGGTGGATCACTGAAACTGGACTGCTCTTTTGCAAGTATAGGCCAAATAAGTTTGTCCATGGTAAAAATACTATGACACTACTGATGGGACTGGATTGCCGAAATTTGTGATATATTTTGCAAGTTCCAAATATTGTGTGTGTTTAGAAATTTTTGCTGTCCTTTAGTGCATTCCACTAGTCCATATCATATGGTGAAAACAGTGGGTAATGTTCTCAACTCGGGACCTCTTTGATGGAGATTGCTTGCCCCGGCCAGTTTCAGTCATAGATGCCTTAGCAGCAACGAAGAAATTGTAATATTTAACACGTTTTTATCAAGTTAATCTTTTTCAGGCTTCATGATGAAGCGAATACAATTATTTCCAAAACGTTCAGATGGGACAATAGTAGTGTAATTGATGCTATAACCAGTGCCGGAAATGATGAGCCCCTCTCAGGCAGATTTGGCTACACTTAAAACAGGCTCAACATGCCCATATGAGCTTTTTGCTCAAGTGTGGAACCCTGCCTAATCCAAGATTTTTGTGAAAATGTCCTCGGGAAGTTCCCATGAAATGATGACCCCCCTTAGATTGATTTGCCTACACTTATAACAGGCACTTCTGTGAGATTGTTGTCCATAAATTTGTTAAAAATATGCCCCTCTTGATATTTTTTTTGCCCACACCTAAAAACTAGGCCAAACGTATTAACACACACCCACACCCACCCACACACATACACCCACACACACACACACACACACACACACACACACACACACACACACACACACACACACACACACACATATATATATATATATATATATATATATATATATATATATATATATATATATACATACATTAAGAAAGAGTATTGAAAATACGAAGCTCTTAACAAAGTTTAATGAAAAATAATAGTTATAATAAAGTTCAGAAGTTTAAAGTGAAATTTGCCCCTGGAGCTACTGTTTGAAGTGGGGTCCGAACTGCTGTGTGCGGTATCGAAAGTGAAACCCCTCGATTGCAATGCGACATCGTTACTACTTAAACACAAGGCAAGCCCTAGTACAGTGTGTCCAAAAAGTCACGCAACCGAGACTTCGAACATACGTAACTTTTGTACAGAAAGTGATAAAGGCATGAATTTTAGACAGGATACTAACTTTGTCTATGTAGATATTTTTTAAACATCGAACAAGAAAATCATGCTCTACATGAACGTTTAGTTTGCGGGAAAAGTTACAAAGTTGTTAAAAAGTTTTTTTACAAAGTAAAAACAAACATTCATAAAAGACAGTTGTGGAGTCTCTTGCAAAACTTTTCGACGTGTATCAATGGTCTCTTTGGGTATTTATAGAACTGATAAAAGAACGATAAGTTTGTACGCATTTTATGCATTATTGGCGATTTTTGGGGTTAAGTATGCCATATTCATTAAAAAATTAGTTTTTTAAATAAAAAAATCGAAATGTACTGGTAACATTGGTCGTGCAGGAGGACAATACAAGGTGTGCCGGACCTTTGGCTATGTACAACCAATACCCTAATGAAAGAAAAGGGTTGAAATTTAATGTACAAAATCCTAGCTTACCTATCATTTTGTAGGATAAATTTCAACTCTTTACTTTCATCTAGTTTGGTTATTGATTGAACAAAGCCAGGGGCCCAGTACACCTGGTATTAGCCTCTGACACGACCAATGTTGCCAGTATACATCTTAATATATAGGCTACGGTATTTTTAAAAACATACTTTTTAATGATAATGCCATAATTAACCACAAAAATCACCTGTAATGCATAAAATGTGTTTCGGAAGTATTCATTCATAAAATAAATAGTAACAATTAAATTGTAAAGATCGCGCTTCTAAATTGAGCTCCCATCGTTATTTCTGTTATATACGCCCATGGTGATATCACAACATTAAAGACAAGGACCAAGGACGCTATGGGAATGATTACTGAAGACATGTAGACAGACGCCATTTTGGACGCTATACTGACTGTAACGCCACAAACGCTGTTTACAGATGGCAGCACTGTACAGCTATAAAAAACTCGTATCATTGCGTTACGTGTTGTCGCAAACCACATGGTCGCAGAAAACATTTTCTTTATCAGGGAAAGGACTTTTATGACCACGCTGTACATTGATATTAGTTTTAAAAAACAGCAATTACTTTGAAGTTCATTAGTAAGAATACATGGACGCATGCCCATACAACAGAATTGCAGCCAACCTCAGTAGTGGAGTGGTTAGCACAGCGCGCTACGACTCCAGGGCTCCCGGGTTCGAATCCTGGTCTACGCATGGGTGTTCATTGTGAGTGTCCCTTCGTCATATCATCGCTCATCCTCATCGTGATTAGACAAAAGTTGCAGAAAAGTGAAGTGAAATAAACCAAATCAATCAATCAATAGAATTTCAGGTCACTCTCTCTTTTTTTAGTGTTTAATGTAAACGTTCTGGAAAATGGTGTAGAAAAAAACTTTTATAATTAAAGAAGAGTTGGACTTGATTTTGTTTTTTTTAGTTGTCTTGAAAATTCTTGACGAGTAATTTTCGCGCCCTTTGCCCCCCAAATTTAAAAAAAATCTTGATATTTAGTTATTTTGGTGCTATTTTTTTTTCAAACCACACCCCTTCTTTTATAAAATTTTATTCGCCGAATGAAGATATCATCTTCCAAAAGGGATATTTGGTTATTTTTTATCTTTGTAGAAACTATTCAGTACTGTGGCAAAAAATCTTCAAAAAATCTTGCCCTTAGGGACACTTTCGTACAGTTGCCAACACTGCGACTGATATAAATGAACGAAAGTTAGCATGTCGATGAGTCACCTCGGTCACACTGGTTCTGTTGAACTATGTTACACAGTGGCATGTAAAGCTGCTTGTAATGTCATGGTTGAAAATTGTGTAATCGCATTTAATATCTACCCTTGGTTACCCATATGCGCCAAGATAGAAGGACGTCACTTCAACGAAAGTAGCACGTTACAAGTTGTTTTGTTTGTAACACGAACCATATACGGTGACGGGATAACGACCTTCACTCCGGAACGTTGAAAGGCCTTTCTTTTTAGCTGTCATAAAGTATGCTCTTTGAAGTTTTATTATTTGTTTTAATCTTCGCCTTCGAGGGTGATCATTTCATTTTAGACGTTAAGAGATATGATTCATAATTACTATTTCATTCGTAGACAATTTATTCTGAGTTTCTAGCAACTATGTGGTTAATTGAAGAATGTCAGGCACGAATAGACAATCACCTTTTCCGAACGTCAAGGGCTTTTCTAGACGTCGAGGACGAGCATGAGATAATCTTTTCTAGACGTCGAAGGGAATCCTACCCTACTTTCGAAACGTCGAGGAGGAGACGATCACTTTCTTTGGATGCGAAGCAGGAGGCATCCCGTTTGTAGACGTCAGAGAGGAGATGATCACCTTTTTACAAGTCAAGGAGGAGACGATGACTTCTTCTAAACGCCTAGGAGAATCCTATCCTCTTTTCTAAACGTCGAGAAGGAGATGATCACCTTCTTTGGATGCCAAGCAGGAGGCGATCTCTTTTGTCGACGTCAAGGAGCAGGTGATCACTTTTTTACAAGTCCAGGAGGACACGATGACATTTTCTAGACGTCGAGGAGAATCCTATCCTCTTCTCTAAACGTCGAGGAGGAGATGATTACCTTCTTTGGATGCAAAACAGGCAGCGATCTCTCTTGTCGACGTCAAAGAGGAGGTGATCACTTTTGTACAAGTCAAGTAGGAGACGGTGACATTTTCTAAACGAAGAGGAGAATCTTATCCTTTTTTCTAAACGTCGAGGAGATGATCACCTTCCTTGGATGCCAAGTAGGAGGCGATCTCTTTTGTAGACGTCAAAGAGGAGGTGATCACTTTTTTACAAGTCCAGGAGGAGACGATGGTTTTTTCTAGACGTCGAGAAGAATCTCATCCTCTCTTCTAAACGTAGAGGAGGAGATAATTACCTTCTTTGGATGCCAAGCAGGCAGCGATCTCTTTTGTAGACGTCAAACAGGAGATGATCATTTTTTAACAAGTCAAGGAGAAAACTATGACTTTTTACAGACGTCGACAAGAATCATATCTTCTTTTCTAAACGTCGAGGAGGAGATGATCACCTTCCTTGGATGCCAAGTAGGAGGCGATCTCTTTTGTAGACGTCAAAGAGGAGGTGATCACTTTTTTACAAGTCCAGGAGGAGACGATGGTTTTTTCTAGACGTCGAGAAGAATCTCATCCTCTCTTCTAAACGTAGAGGAGGAGATAATTACCTTCTTTGGATGCCAAGCAGGCAGCGATCTCTTTTGTAGACGTCAAAGAGGAGATGATCACTTTTTAACAAGTCAAGGAGAAAACTATGACTTTTTACAGACGTCGACAAGAATCATATCTTCTTTTCTAAACGTCGAGGAGGAGATGATCACCTTCTTTGGATGCCACGCAGGAGTCGATCTCTTTTGTAGACGTCAAAGAGGAAATGATCACTTTTTTACAAGTCAAGGAGAAAACTATGACTTCTTCTAGACGTCGACAAGAATCATATCTTATCTTCTAAACGTCGAGGAGGAGATGATCACCTTCTTTGGATGCCAAGCAGGAGGTGATCTCTTTTGTCGACGTCAAAGAGGAGGTGATTACTTTTTTACAAGTCCAGGAGGAGACGATTACTTTTTCTAGAAGTCGAGGAGAATCCTATCCTCTTTTCTAAAAGTCCAAGAGGAGATGATCACCATCTCTGAATGCCAAGCAGAAGGCGATCTCCCTTGGAGACGTCAAAGAGGAGGTGATTACTTTTTATAAGTCCAGGAGGAGACGATGACTTTTTCTAGATGTCAAGGAGAATCCTAACCTCTTTTCTAAACGTAGAGGAGGAGATGATCACCATCTTTGAATGCCGAGCAGGCAGCGATCTCTTTTGTAGACGTCAAAGAGGAAATGATCACTTTTTTACAAGTCAAGGAGAAAACTATGACTTTTTCTAGACGTCGACAAGAATCATATCTTCATTTCTAAACGTCGAGGATTAGATGATCACCATCTTTTAATGCCAAGCAAAAGACAATGTCTTTTGTAGGCGTCAAGGAGGATGTGATCACTTTTTTACAAGTCTAGGAGGAGACGATTACTTTTTCTAGACGTCGAGGAGAATCCTATCCTCTTTTCTAAAAGTCGAGGACGAGATGATCACCATCTTTGAATGCCAAGCAGAAGGCGATGTCTTTTTTAGGCATCAAGGAGGATGTGATCACTTTGTTACAGGTCCACGAGGAGACGATTACTTTTTGTAGACGGCGGGGTGAATCCTATCCTCTTTTCTAAACGTCGAGGAGGATATGATCACCATCTTTAAATGCCAAGCAGAAGGCGATCTCTTTTGTCGACGTGAAAGAGGAGGTGATCACTTTTGTGCAAGTCAAGTAGGAGACGGTGACATTTTCTAAACGAAGAGGAGAATCTTATCTTCTTTTTTAAACGTCGAGGAGATGATCACCTTCTTTGGGTGCCAAGTATAAGGCGATCTCTTTTGTATACGCCAAAGAGGAGGCGATGGCTTTTTCTAGACGTCGAGAAGAATCCCATCCTCTCTTCTAAACGTCGAGGAGGAGATGATTACCTTCTTTGGATGCCAAGCAGGCAGAGTTCTCTCATTTCGACGTCAAAGAGCAGGTGATCACTTTTGTACAAGTCAAGTAGGAGACGGTGACATTTTCTAAACGAAGAGGAGAATCTTATCCTTTTTTCTAAACGTCGAGGAGATGATCACCTTCTGTGGATGCCAAGTAGGAGGCCATCTCTTTTGTAGACGTCAAAGAGGAGGTGATCACTTTTTTACAAGTCCAGGAGGAGACGATGGCTTTTTCTAGACGTCAACAAGAATCATATCTTCTTTTCTAAACGTCGAGAAGGAGATGATCACCTTCTTTGGATGCCAAGCAGGAGGCGATGTCTTTAGAAATGGTCAAAGAGGAGGTTTGGTCACTTTTCTACAAGTCAAGGAGGATACGATGCAGGCGCGTATATTCTAGGCTACCTAGGCTATCGCCGAAGCCCAGATTAAATACAGAAAATAATCGACTGTGAAATGTGACTGAAGCTTCACTCTCAAACAACGAAGTAGACCGGAAGTAAACCGGAAGTAGACCGGATGTAAATAGCTGTAGGTGGGTGTGGGTGTGGGTGTGGGTGAGTGTGTGTGGGTTTAGATGGGTGTAGGTGTACTTTAACTCGTAAAAAATTATGACATTCGTACGAAGTACGAGATGAAAAAACACAGATTTACAATAGTATAAAATCAACAAAAACATAATCAAAATAGGTTTTCCATTGTGGTTAAATTAATAAAAATAATAGGCCTCGTACCACTCGTACCAAGTACGAGGTGAAAAATCGCAGATTTGCAATAGTATAAAATCGACAAGAACATCGTCAAAATAGGTTTTCCATTGTGCTTAAATTAATAAAAATAATAGGCCTCATACCAAGTATTACTTTGAACCGGTCCAATATCTCTACTCCCTCGTATATGCCATATATATATATGTATTAAATAAACTTTTAATACGTATAGAATTTAGCGTTAACATGTTGCATATGTATTTTCTCATTATACGTCGATCCATGTTGCATATGTGTAAAACATATGTTGAACATGAAAATTATACATGTCATATGGCACATGTAATTATATTCGGAATTCATTTTCTGTCTTTTAAAAATACAGTTTGTGTACTTGTTTTCCATTATTAACTAATGTGAAATTGTACGTGTTGAAAAAATATTTCAAATCCTTTTTTCCAACACAAATGCTCTAGCAGCGACTTCTAATCCTTTTTTGAACGATTTACGAGGATAATATCGTCTTTGATACTACTACTAATAATAATAACGATATAGGTCCGTTAATTATGGTACTTGCCACTGTACTATTTAATAATACACTATTTAATCAGGATTATACGCACATGTAAACATTTGTGTGCTACTTCATACTGCATTACTGTGGTTAGAGTTACATTTTTATACAATGCGTAATCAACGTTAAAAAATATACTTTTATGTGTGTATGTGTTAGAATGTGTGAAGATATTAAGCTCCCATAAATGATTATGCGAGAAAGTGCAGTATAAAACAGAATATCATAATCAAGTTCTTAATCAAAAGTTACATAGAGAGGCGTAGCTAGGTTGATCAGTTCGGTGGGGCCCAAAACTTAAGATTTTTTTTCTATCAAACCATTAAAAACTAACAAACTATCAATATACCATATAGGCCTACAGAAGTATATGTACAGTATATATATATATATATATATATATATATATATATATATATATATATATATATATATATAAAATCTTGTTGGAAGAGAGTAGTAGGAAAATGGGGAAGCTGGATCATCCGGAAGAATTGGGGTACCCTATAGGTGCTTTCACCGCGTAGGTACCTGATATTTTTTAAACGAGTCGTAGCCTTTTACGCTGTATATTTTAAGGGTACCTTCACCGGAAAGCACCTATAGGGTAGTAGCGAAACGTAGCCTTTTACACTGTATATTTTAAGGTACCTTCACGGGAAAGCACCTATAGAGCAGTACCTTCACGGTAACCCAGTACCTTCACGGGAAAGCGCCTATAGAGCAGTACCTTCACGGTTAACCCAGTACCTTCACGGGAAAGCACCTATAAGGTAGTAGCGAACCGTAGCCTTTTACGCTGTATATTTTAAGGTACCTTCACGGGAAAGCACCTAAAGAGCAGTACCTTCACGGTTAACCCAGTACCTTCACGGGAAAGCGCCTATAGAGCAGTACCTTCAAGATTAACCCAGTAAGTTCACGGGAAAGCGCCTATAGAGCAGTACCTTCACGGTTAACCTAGTATCTTCACGGGAAAGCGCCTATAGAGCAGTATCTTCACGTTTCACCCAGTACCTTCACGGGAAAGCACCTATAGAGCAGTATCTTCACGGTTAACCCAGTACCTTCACAGGAAAGCGCCTATAGAGCAGTACCTTCACGGTTAACCCAGTACCTTCACGGGAAAGCGCCTATAGAGCAGTACCTTCACGGTTATTTTCCAAACAGCCCAAAATAATAACCTCCTTTCACGTTTTTTTCAAACCTAACGCAGGTAACTGTCAGCGTTGCCAACTCTGCGTAGCCGTTTACGCTGTATATTACCAGAGTTCACGGTGTACGTGAACCTTACTGTCAGCGTTGCCAACTCTGCCATCAACATTTCACCACAATATTTTACGAGTTAAACTAACCTAGTGAGTTGGCAACATTTATTCTATCATGCACGAACTAACCTAACCTCTCCCAATGGCGAATGGCTCTGATTGGTCAGGTCACCTCAGACAGCGTGCCCCCTGCGAACATTTCATGGCGTCTTTTGTGATCAATTTTGTGCGCGTGAGCCTCGAAGTCTTTTGTGAGTCCGTATATTTCATATTTTTATGCTGTACAACACAAAAGTGAAAATAAGTAGTGTAATTGATACTACTATAAACTCGAGAAAGTATGAACCCCCCTCAGGCAGATTTGGCTACACTTAAAACAAGCTCAACATGCCCATATGAGCTTTTTGCTCAAGTGTGGAACCCTGTCTAATCCAAGATTTTTGTAAAAATGCCCTCGGGAATTTCCCGGGAAAGTATGACCCCCCTCAGATTGATTTGCCTACACTTATAAAAGGCACTTCTGTGAGATTGTTGTCCATAAATTTGTTAAAAATATGCCCCTCTTGATATTTTTTTTTGGCTACACTTAAAACTAGGCCAAACGTATTAACACACACACACACACACACACACACACACACACACACACACACACACACACACATATTTACTTCCGGTCCACTTCCGGTTCACTTCCGGTCCACTTCCGGTTCACTTCCGGTCTACTTCCGGTTTGCCTACTTCCGGTCCACTTGTGGCCTATTTCTGGTTTATTTATATTGCATCATGTTTTGCAACAAATTATTAGACATGTGTTGTTTTCTGATTGGTTGGTTATGACATAATGTGATGATGTGTTATATTCTGATTGGCTTATTGTTTCAGATGCTTTCAATGCGGTCTGTGCTTAGGCTATATAAATAGATTTTGCATTGCATATCAGCCAGTATTGAGAGAGTTGTTGAAGAGTAAGGGTGTGTTGTTGCAGTGCTGCTCATATTCTTTTAAACACAAAAATATTGCAAATTTATATAAATTGAATTACAAATCTATTTGATTTAATAGACAGAATTTTTGACAACCTGTCATAGGTTTATTAAGTATAGAATTTTGATTTGAACCCCAAGAAATTTTATATAAATACCAAAGCCAAAAATATTAACACACACACACACACATACACATATACACACACACAAATCACACTACTGAACCCAACTGATATTTTTTATTAAGTATAAAGTTTTGATTTGGACCCCAGGAAATCTTATATAATAAACAACAACAAAAATGCCTAATCAAAAATATTGTAATCAATGCAATAAGAATATATCCAGCCCCAATTGGGTTAAGCACCAAAAGAATTGTAATCCAGATAAAAGCAGAATTCTCACAAAAATATGCCCAAAATGCTACAAAAAATATAACATGAAATATTTCACTTATACTTGTTCTGCACAGTCATCAACATTTCCAAACAAAATTGATTGGAAATATTTGTGTGATTGCCCTCTATAACTTAGATTGCAAGGCCATATTTTGTAATTTTCTAGACCAGGAGCTAGACCCTATGCACCAGAAACAGGCCATAAAATGCCTCTCCACAAATTATATGAACATCATGGAACACACAATACACTTTACAATTTTGAAAATCTCAATTTAAATTCAGGAACAAGAGATTTGGATTTTATATATCTGGAAATATCCCTTTTTTCAAAAAATGTTTGCATCTTGAATCAACCTACAAACAATATTACATGTTAGGCTGGGCTATCTCAACAGCAGAGGCATGCAGCTTAGTGGTTTCCCGCACTCACACTCTGTAAATACATTCCATGATTTTATTATTCTATTAAAGCACCCAATGCTGCAATTTTTAAATTTTTGCTGAAGAAGATACATGATTATCTCAGTCATGTTCAACATCTGAGAATTGTATGCATCAAAATATTGCAGGTGATGATTAAAATCTGCACCACTATACAACATTCCACTATCTGTTGTAACAAATTCTGCCTTTTGGAACCTATCCAGATGCATCATCAAAAATCTAAAATGTTTCCAGTTTGAGCTCTGATTGGGAAGAATCTCAAAATCATAGAATCTCCCCACACTTGCATGATTTGAAAACCATCCTCTATAATAGGAAAAATCAATATAATAATAAAAAAAACAACAAACTGTCCCACAATTCTTCTTCAAGAATTATACTTGTGGCACTCAAAATCAGTGATGTATCTCAAGTTTAGAAATTTGAAGCTTTGTGTGCTGTGCAGTGCCCAGTGGAACTCTGTTTCATTATTGATTGAAAATAAATCATACTCTGAGAGTGTTGAGAATCTAATTTTGAAATCAGGAAGAAGAGATTCAGATCTAATATATTTTGCAACATCTCTTCTGTCAAAAAATGACATGAGCATTGATCCTATTGTGCACCTACACAATTGTGGAGAGCAATCATGTAGATATAAACAGAAATTGTACATGGCTCTGTGTACCTCCCGATCAGAATTTGAGGTTGAGATTTGAAGATTGCAAAAAATTGCAGTTTAAAGGTTCAAAATATCTTAAATCATGAAATTTTATCTTCAAACTCAGCAAATACAGAATAATCTCATTTGCATTTATGACCCCTGAGATATATTTTCCCCTTCTAACAAAATCCGCACCAGAAAACACCAAGCCTGTATCTGTGGTTACAAATTCAAAATCATCATAGGATTTCAAATAAGTATCATAATTTAAATGTTTCCAGTTCTCAGATATGTCAAATGGGATATGAAAACAATACATTGATTCAAAATATTTTGTTGTGAACCAATATTTTTTTCTGTAACAATCATAAAAACCTACAAACAGCCCAACAATTCTCCTGTGCAACAGATATATGTATTTTTCCTTCTTGCCCAACAATCCCAGATGTATGCATCCAAATTCATGGTCACTGTCAAGCACCCACCTAAATTCTGTCTCATTTCTAACTGCAAACACATCATATTCACATAAATCGGAAAATGCAAGCTTGAACCTTTCCAACAGTGATTCCGATTGTATATATTGTGACAAATTCCTTCTCTCAAAAAACATTGCAACAAGTGCTGTGTGTTATCCTTCTAAAACAATGCACATTCAAAAATGCAATGCTGTAATTTTTTAAGAGCATGCCCAACACTATGCTTAATAATATTGTTTTTTTGTTGCTGATAATCCCGATTTATTTCCAAATCACACTGCCCGGGATACATGTTTGCTGAACAATATTGCAAAATTGGAACTGTAGCAACTATGTATGTATTTTTGGGAGCTTTGATAATTGTTCCCCACACCTGCATGTTTCATTCCAAGAGGTTTTGTCTAGGCACAGTGCAAGGCACTTACTGCTGCAATTTCTGAATTTTTGCCTCAGAAAATACAGAACAAGCTCATTCAGGCATTTGTGCTTTAAATACCCAACAAGATCCGGGTGGAAATCATCTGCACTGAACAAGTGCCCATCATCTGTGGTCACAAATTCAATATTCCTATTAAACAGATTGGGATTGGAAATTATTCTGTTCAAAAATTTAAAATGCACCCAATTTCAGCTCTGATCAGCCATGAGCTCTAAATCATAATCTTCATACCCATCACAACAATTGCCGTACCAACATTCATCAAACAATTTCAACCTGCAGAAATAATAATAGCTCCCAGTGTGGTGATGCACAAACAATCCACAAATTCTCTTAAACTTGTTGTACATAAATTTTTCAAACTTGCTGATGCTCTTCAGTGAAAAGTATTGAAAATTCTTGTCACTATCAAGCACCTAGTGCATTTCAGTCTCATTCTGAACTGTAAACAGGTCATACTCGGACAGGTTCAGGAACCTAAGCCTAAAATCCCCGACAAGTGATTTAGATTTAATGTATTTTGAAATTGATCTCCTGTCAAAAAAATTCTGCATTATGACAGGCACAATGGCAGTGTGAACAATTTCCTGTCGCATTGGCATGTATTTTGTATGTTGTGTGCTTCAAGTGACAGGCTTATGCATTCATGCTCACAGTTTTTAAATTTTTGCCTAAACATAAACATGAGAATTTCATTGAAGTTTGTATGTTTTAAAAATTTGCTCATGCCTGGCTTAAAATCTTCAGGTAGGTATAAATTGCCCTCATCTGTAGTGACATATTCAAGAGGATTCAGGTCCACATAAACTCTGTTTGAGATTTTATAATGGACCCAGTTTAGACTCTGCGGCATAATTATGTCCATTCTGTGCACAAAACAATTCTTATTGCAATTGTTGTACCAGTAATCATCATACATTGCAAATCCACAATGCCAATAATAACACTCTACAGAATAATGCACAAAAAATCCAACAATTCTTTTGCATGTATTGAACATGGATATTTCAAATCTTGTCAGGGATTTCAGGGACAGGTAGTGAAAAGCAAAATCACTTGAAAGCACCCACTGCATCTCAGTTTCATTCTGCACAGAGAACAGGTTATGCTCAGAGAGTCCAGAGAACCTATGCCTGAAATCCTCAACAAGTGATTCTGATTTTATATATTTGTAAATAGATCTTCTGTCAAAAAATTCCATACTTTTGATTCAATCCTCTCTCCCACTGCTCTGCTTTCCCTGCTGTTTCTGTTCTCTCTCTGCTGTTTTTGCTCTATCTGAAATTAAATTTTTAATCTAGATAATTGTTTCCCACAATTGCATGTTCCGCTGAGATTGCTCCCACCTAGAATCTTTGCAATGCAATCAGAGTCACAGTGTTTGAATTTTTCTCTTATGAAATACATAATAATCTCATTCAAGTATATATGCTTAGAGTACCACACACAATCAGGATCAAAATCATCCCCACTGTACAAGTGGCCACTGTCTGTTGTAACAAATTCAATATTATGATTTGTAGATATCCTGAATTTGTAATGCATCCAATTCAAGCTTGGGTATGAAACAATATTCATCCTATGCTCTGCAAACAAATTATAGCAATTACTCAACCAATGATTATTGAATATTTTAAGCATGAAATAATAACCATAATCATCTGTGTAAAAATTCACAAAAAATCCAGCAATTCTGCCACACTTGTTGTAAACAATTTTTTCAAACTTGCTTATATGTTTGAGGCACAGGTAGTGAAAGGGCAAGGCACTGTCAAGCACCCATTGCATCTCTGTTTCATTGCAAACTGCAAACAGGTCATACTCAGAGAATCCAGATAATCTGATTCTGATATTTTCCACCATTGTTCCTATATAAACGTTTCAACGTATGTTCAACATGTAATTTGTTTGCAGAGCATAGGATGGATATTGTTTCATACCCAAGCTTGAATTGGATGCATTACAAATTCAGGATATCTACAAATCATAATATTGAATTTGTTACAACAGACAGTGGCCACTTGTAGAGTGGGGATGATTTTGATCCTGATTGTGTGTGGTACTCTAAGCATATACACTTGAATGAGATTATTATGTATTTCATAAGAGAAAAATTAGTTATTTTGGTGCTATTTTTTTTTCAAACCACACCCCTTCTTTTATAAAATTTTATTCGCCGAATGAAGATATCATCTTCCAAAAGGGATATTTGGTTATTTTTTATCTTTGTAGAAACTATTCAGTACTGTGGCAAAAAATCTTCAAAAAATCTTGCCCTTAGGGACACTTTCGTACAGTTGCCAACACTGCGACTGATATAAATGAACGAAAGTTAGCATGTCGATGAGTCACCTCGGTCACACTGGTTCTGTTGAACTATGTTACACAGTGGCATGTAAAGCTGCTTGTAATGTCATGGTTGAAAATTGTGTAATCGCATTTAATATCTACCCTTGGTTACCCATATGCGCCAAGATAGAAGGACGTCACTTCAACGAAAGTAGCACGTTACAAGTTGTTTTGTTTGTAACACGAACCATATACGGTGACGGGATAACGACCTTCACTCCGGAACGTTGAAAGGCCTTTCTTTTTAGCTGTCATAAAGTATGCTCTTTGAAGTTTTATTATTTGTTTTAATCTTCGCCTTCGAGGGTGATCATTTCATTTTAGACGTTAAGAGATATGATTCATAATTACTATTTCATTCGTAGACAATTTATTCTGAGTTTCTAGCAACTATGTGGTTAATTGAAGAATGTCAGGCACGAATAGACAATCACCTTTTCCGAACGTCAAGGGCTTTTCTAGACGTCGAGGACGAGCATGAGATAATCTTTTCTAGACGTCGAAGGGAATCCTACCCTACTTTCGAAACGTCGAGGAGGAGACGATCACTTTCTTTGGATGCGAAGCAGGAGGCATCCCGTTTGTAGACGTCAGAGAGGAGATGATCACCTTTTTACAAGTCAAGGAGGAGACGATGACTTCTTCTAAACGCCTAGGAGAATCCTATCCTCTTTTCTAAACGTCGAGAAGGAGATGATCACCTTCTTTGGATGCCAAGCAGGAGGCGATCTCTTTTGTCGACGTCAAGGAGCAGGTGATCACTTTTTTACAAGTCCAGGAGGACACGATGACATTTTCTAGACGTCGAGGAGAATCCTATCCTCTTCTCTAAACGTCGAGGAGGAGATGATTACCTTCTTTGGATGCCAAACAGGCAGCGATCTCTCTTGTCGACGTCAAAGAGGAGGTGATCACTTTTGTACAAGTCAAGTAGGAGACGGTGACATTTTCTAAACGAAGAGGAGAATCTTATCCTTTTTTCTAAACGTCGAGGAGATGATCACCTTCCTTGGATGCCAAGTAGGAGGCGATCTCTTTTGTAGACGTCAAAGAGGAGGTGATCACTTTTTTACAAGTCCAGGAGGAGACGATGGTTTTTTCTAGACGTCGAGAAGAATCTCATCCTCTCTTCTAAACGTAGAGGAGGAGATAATTACCTTCTTTGGATGCCAAGCAGGCAGCGATCTCTTTTGTAGACGTCAAACAGGAGATGATCATTTTTTAACAAGTCAAGGAGAAAACTATGACTTTTTACAGACGTCGACAAGAATCATATCTTCTTTTCTAAACGTCGAGGAGGAGATGATCACCTTCCTTGGATGCCAAGTAGGAGGCGATCTCTTTTGTAGACGTCAAAGAGGAGGTGATCACTTTTTTACAAGTCCAGGAGGAGACGATGGTTTTTTCTAGACGTCGAGAAGAATCTCATCCTCTCTTCTAAACGTAGAGGAGGAGATAATTACCTTCTTTGGATGCCAAGCAGGCAGCGATCTCTTTTGTAGACGTCAAAGAGGAGATGATCACTTTTTAACAAGTCAAGGAGAAAACTATGACTTTTTACAGACGTCGACAAGAATCATATCTTCTTTTCTAAACGTCGAGGAGGAGATGATCACCTTCTTTGGATGCCACGCAGGAGTCGATCTCTTTTGTAGACGTCAAAGAGGAAATGATCACTTTTTTACAAGTCAAGGAGAAAACTATGACTTCTTCTAGACGTCGACAAGAATCATATCTTATCTTCTAAACGTCGAGGAGGAGATGATCACCTTCTTTGGATGCCAAGCAGGAGGTGATCTCTTTTGTCGACGTCAAAGAGGAGGTGATTACTTTTTTACAAGTCCAGGAGGAGACGATTACTTTTTCTAGAAGTCGAGGAGAATCCTATCCTCTTTTCTAAAAGTCCAAGAGGAGATGATCACCATCTCTGAATGCCAAGCAGAAGGCGATCTCCCTTGGAGACGTCAAAGAGGAGGTGATTACTTTTTATAAGTCCAGGAGGAGACGATGACTTTTTCTAGATGTCAAGGAGAATCCTAACCTCTTTTCTAAACGTAGAGGAGGAGATGATCACCATCTTTGAATGCCGAGCAGGCAGCGATCTCTTTTGTAGACGTCAAAGAGGAAATGATCACTTTTTTACAAGTCAAGGAGAAAACTATGACTTTTTCTAGACGTCGACAAGAATCATATCTTCATTTCTAAACGTCGAGGATTAGATGATCACCATCTTTTAATGCCAAGCAAAAGACAATGTCTTTTGTAGGCGTCAAGGAGGATGTGATCACTTTTTTACAAGTCTAGGAGGAGACGATTACTTTTTCTAGACGTCGAGGAGAATCCTATCCTCTTTTCTAAAAGTCGAGGACGAGATGATCACCATCTTTGAATGCCAAGCAGAAGGCGATGTCTTTTTTAGGCATCAAGGAGGATGTGATCACTTTGTTACAGGTCCACGAGGAGACGATTACTTTTTGTAGACGGCGGGGTGAATCCTATCCTCTTTTCTAAACGTCGAGGAGGATATGATCACCATCTTTAAATGCCAAGCAGAAGGCGATCTCTTTTGTCGACGTGAAAGAGGAGGTGATCACTTTTGTGCAAGTCAAGTAGGAGACGGTGACATTTTCTAAACGAAGAGGAGAATCTTATCTTCTTTTTTAAACGTCGAGGAGATGATCACCTTCTTTGGGTGCCAAGTATAAGGCGATCTCTTTTGTATACGCCAAAGAGGAGGCGATGGCTTTTTCTAGACGTCGAGAAGAATCCCATCCTCTCTTCTAAACGTCGAGGAGGAGATGATTACCTTCTCTGGATGCCAAGCAGGCAGAGTTCTCTCATTTCGACGTCAAAGAGGAGGTGATCACTTTTGTACAAGTCAAGTAGGAGACGGTGACATTTTCTAAACGAAGAGGAGAATCTTATCCTTTTTTCTAAACGTCGAGGAGATGATCACCTTCTGTGGATGCCAAGTAGGAGGCCATCTCTTTTGTAGACGTCAAAGAGGAGGTGATCACTTTTTTACAAGTCCAGGAGGAGACGATGGCTTTTTCTAGACGTCAACAAGAATCATATCTTCTTTTCTAAACGTTGAGAAGGAGATGATCACCTTCTTTGGATGCCAAGCAGGAGGCGATGTCTTTAGAAATGGTCAAAGAGGAGGTTTGGTCACTTTTCTACAAGTCAAGGAGGATACGATGCAGGCGCGTATATTCTAGGCTACCTAGGCTATCGCCGAAGCCCAGATTAAATACAGAAAATAATCGACTGTGAAATGTGACTGAAGCTTCACTCTCAAACAACGAAGTAGACCGGAAGTAAACCGGAAGTAGACCGGATGTAAATAGGTGTAGGTGGGTGTGGGTGTGGGTGTGGGTGAGTGTGTGTGGGTTTAGATGGGTGTAGGTGTACTTTAACTCGTAAAAAATTATGACATTCGTACGAAGTACGAGATGAAAAAACACAGATTTACAATAGTATAAAATCAACAAAAACATAATCAAAATAGGTTTTCCATTGTGGTTAAATTAATAAAAATAATAGGCCTCGTACCACTCGTACCAAGTACGAGGTGAAAAATCACAGATTTGCAATAGTATAAAATCGACAAGAACATCGTCAAAATAGGTTTTCCATTGTGCTTAAATTAATAAAAATAATAGGCCTCATACCAAGTATTACTTTGAACCGGTCCAATATCTCTACTCCCTCGTATATGCCATATATATATATGTATTAAATAAACTTTTAATACGTATAGAATTTAGCGTTAACATGTTGCATATGTATTTTCTCATTATACGTCGATCCATGTTGCATATGTGTAAAACATATGTTGAACATGAAAATTATACATGTCATATGGCACATGTAATTATATTCGGAATTCATTTTCTGTCTTTTAAAAATACAGTTTGTGTACTTGTTTTCCATTATTAACTAATGTGAAATTGTACGTGTTGAAAAAATATTTCAAATCCTTTTTTCCAACACAAATGCTCTAGCAGCGACTTCTAATCCTTTTTTGAACGATTTACGAGGATAATATCGTCTTTGATACTACTACTAATAATA
This sequence comes from Lepisma saccharinum, assembly GCF_977018435.1. Taxonomy (NCBI): domain Eukaryota; kingdom Metazoa; phylum Arthropoda; class Insecta; order Zygentoma; family Lepismatidae; genus Lepisma; species Lepisma saccharinum. Next base: position 95,928 of record NW_028143326.1, read on the forward strand.
ATAACGATATAGGTCCGTTAATTATGGTACTTGCCACTGTACTATTTAATAATACACTATTTAATCAGGATTATACGCACATGTAAACATTTGTGTGCTACTTCATACTGCATTACTGTGGTTAGAGTTACATTTTTATACAATGCGTAATCAACGTTAAAAAATATACTTTTATGTGTGTATGTGTTAGAATGTGTGAAGATATTAAGCTCCCATAAATGATTATGCGAGAAAGTGCAGTATAAAACAGAATATCATAATCAAGTTCTTAATCAAAAGTTACATAGAGAGGCGTAGCTAGGTTGATCAGTTCGGTGGGGCCCAAAACTTAAGATTTTTTTTCTATCAAACCATTAAAAACTAACAAACTATCAATATACCATATAGGCCTACAGAAGTATATGTACAGTATATATATATATATATATATATATATATATATATATATATATATATATATATAAAATCTTGTTGGAAGAGAGTAGTAGGAAAATGGGGAAGCTGGATCATCCGGAAGAATTGGGGTACCCTATAGGTGCTTTCACCGCGTAGGTACCTGATATTTTTTAAACGAGTCGTAGCCTTTTACGCTGTATATTTTAAGGGTACCTTCACCGGAAAGCACCTATAGGGTAGTAGCGAAACGTAGCCTTTTACACTGTATATTTTAAGGTACCTTCACGGGAAAGCACCTATAGAGCAGTACCTTCACGGTAACCCAGTACCTTCACGGGAAAGCGCCTATAGAGCAGTACCTTCACGGTTAACCCAGTACCTTCACGGGAGAGCACCTATAAGGTAGTAGCGAACCGTAGCCTTTTACGCTGTATATTTTAAGGTACCTTCACGGGAAAGCACCTAAAGAGCAGTACCTTCACGGTTAACCCAGTACCTTCACGGGAAAGCGCCTATAGAGCAGTACCTTCAAGATTAACCCAGTAAGTTCACGGGAAAGCGCCTATAGAGCAGTACCTTCACGGTTAACATAGTATCTTCACGGGAAAGCGCCTATAGAGCAGTATCTTCACGTTTCACCCAGTACCTTCACGGGAAAGCACCTATAGAGCAGTACCTTCACGGTTAACCCAGTACCTTCACAGGAAAGCGCCTATAGAGCAGTACCTTCATGGTTAACCCAGTACCTTCACGGGAAAGCGCCTATAGAGCAGTACCTTCACGGTTATTTTCCAAACAGCCCAAAATAATAACCTCCTTTCACGTTTTTTTTCAAACCTAACGCAGGTAACTGTCAGCGTTGCCAACTCTGCGTAGCCGTTTACGCTGTATATTACCAGAGTTCACGGTGTACGTGAACCTTACTGTCAGCGTTGCCAACTCTGCCATCAACATTTCACCACAATATTTTACGAGTTAAACTAACCTAGTGAGTTGGCAACATTTATTCTATCATGCACGAACTAACCTAACCTCTCCCAATGGCGAATGGCTCTGATTGGTCAGGTCACCTCAGACAGCGTGCCCCCTGCGAACATTTCATGGCGTCTTTTGTGATCAATTTTGTGCGCGTGAGCCTCGAAGTCTTTTGTGAGTCCGTATATTTCATATTTTTATGCTGTACAACACAAAAGTGAAAATAAGTAGTGTAATTGATACTACTATAAACTCGAGAAAGTATGAACCCCCCTCAGGCAGATTTGGCTACACTTAAAACAAGCTCAACATGCCCATATGAGCTTTTTGCTCAAGTGTGGAACCCTGTCTAATCCAAGATTTTTGTAAAAATGCCCTCGGGAATTTCCCGGGAAAGTATGACCCCCCTCAGATTGATTTGCCTACACTTATAAAAGGCACTTCTGTGAGATTGTTGTCCATAAATTTGTTAAAAATATGCCCCTCTTGATATTTTTTTTTGGCTACACTTAAAACTAGGCCAAACGTATTAACACACACACACACACACACACACACACACACACATATTTACTTCCGGTCCACTTCCGGTTCACTTCCGGTCCACTTCCGGTTCACTTCCGGTCCACTTCCGGTTTGCCTACTTCCGGTCCACTTGTGGCCTATTTCTGGTTTATTTATATTGCATCATGTTTTGCAACAAATTATTAGACATGTGTTGTTTTCTGATTGGTTGGTTATGACATAATGTGATGATGTGTTATATTCTGATTGGCTTATTGTTTCAGATGCTTTCAATGCGGTCTGTGCTTAGGCTATATAAATAGATTTTGCATTGCATATCAGCCAGTATTGAGAGAGTTGTTGAAGAGTAAGGGTGTGTTGTTGCAGTGCTGCTCATATTCTTTTAAACACAAAAATATTGCAAATTTATATAAATTGAATTACAAATCTATTTGATTTAATAGACAGAATTTTTGACAACCTGTCATAGGTTTATTAAGTATAGAATTTTGATTTGAACCCCAAGAAATTTTATATAAATACCAAAGCCAAAAATATTAACACACACACACACACATACACATATACACACACACAAATCACACTACTGAACCCAACTGATATTTTTTATTAAGTATAAAGTTTTGATTTGGACCCCAGGAAATCTTATATAATAAACAACAACAAAAATGCCTAATCAAAAATATTGTAATCAATGCAATAAGAATATATCCAGCCCCAATTGGGTTAAGCACCAAAAGAATTGTAATCCAGATAAAAGCAGAATTCTCACAAAAATATGCCCAAAATGCTACAAAAAATATAACATGAAATATTTCACTTATACTTGTTCTGCACAGTCATCAACATTTCCAAACAAAATTGATTGGAAATATTTGTGTGATTGCCCTCTATAACTTAGATTGCAAGGCCATATTTTGTAATTTTCTAGACCAGGAGCTAGACCCTATGCACCAGAAACAGGCCATAAAATGCCTCTCCACAAATTATATGAACATCATGGAACACACAATACACTTTACAATTTTGAAAATCTCAATTTAAATTCAGGAACAAGAGATTTGGATTTTATATATCTGGAAATATCCCTTTTTTCAAAAAATGTTTGCATCTTGAATCAACCTACAAACAATATTACATGTTAGGCTGGGCTATCTCAACAGCAGAGGCATGCAGCTTAGTGGTTTCCCGCACTCACACTCTGTAAATACATTCCATGATTTTATTATTCTATTAAAGCACCCAATGCTGCAATTTTTAAATTTTTGCTGAAGAAGATACATGATTATCTCAGTCATGTTCAACATCTGAGAATTGTATGCATCAAAATATTGCAGGTGATGATTAAAATCTGCACCACTATACAACATTCCACTATCTGTTGTAACAAATTCTGCCTTTTGGAACCTATCCAGATGCATCATCAAAAATCTAAAATGTTTCCAGTTTGAGCTCTGATTGGGAAGAATCTCAAAATCATAGAATCTCCCCACACTTGCATGATTTGAAAACCATCCTCTATAATAGGAAAAATCAATATAATAATAAAAAAAACAACAAACTGTCCCACAATTCTTCTTCAAGAATTATACTTGTGGCACTCAAAATCAGTGATGTATCTCAAGTTTAGAAATTTGAAGCTTTGTGTGCTGTGCAGTGCCCAGTGGAACTCTGTTTCATTATTGATTGAAAATAAATCATACTCTGAGAGTGTTGAGAATCTAATTTTGAAATCAGGAAGAAGAGATTCAGATCTAATATATTTTGCAACATCTCTTCTGTCAAAAAATGACATGAGCATTGATCCTATTGTGCACCTACACAATTGTGGAGAGCAATCATGTAGATATAAACAGAAATTGTACATGGCTCTGTGTACCTCCCGATCAGAATTTGAGGTTGAGATTTGAAGATTGCAAAAAATTGCAGTTTAAAGGTTCAAAATATCTTAAATCATGAAATTTTATCTTCAAACTCAGCAAATACAGAATAATCTCATTTGCATTTATGACCCCTGAGATATATTTTCCCCTTCTAACAAAATCCGCACCAGAAAACACCAAGCCTGTATCTGTGGTTACAAATTCAAAATCATCATAGGATTTCAAATAAGTATCATAATTTAAATGTTTCCAGTTCTCAGATATGTCAAATGGGATATGAAAACAATACATTGATTCAAAATATTTTGTTGTGAACCAATATTTTTTTCTGTAACAATCATAAAAACCTACAAACAGCCCAACAATTCTCCTGTGCAACAGATATATGTATTTTTCCTTCTTGCCCAACAATCCCAGATGTGTGCATCCAAATTCATGGTCACTGTCAAGCACCCACCTAAATTCTGTCTCATTTCTAACTGCAAACACATCATATTCACATAAATCGGAAAATGCAAGCTTGAACCTTTCCAACAGTGATTCCGATTGTATATATTGCGACAAATTCCTTCTCTCAAAAAACATTGCAACAAGTGCTGTGTGTTATCCTTCTAAAACAATGCACATTCAAAAATGCAATGCTGTAATTTTTTAAGAGCATGCCCAACACTATGCTTAATAATATTGTTTTTTTGTTGCTGATAATCCCGATTTATTTCCAAATCACACTGCCCGGGATACATGTTTGCTGAACAATATTGCAAAATTGGAACTGTAGCAACTATGTATGTATTTTTGGGAGCTTTGATAATTGTTCCCCACACCTGCATGTTTCATTCCAAGAGGTTTTGTCTAGGCACAGTGCAAGGCACTTACTGCTGCAATTTCTGAATTTTTGCCTCAGAAAATACAGAACAAGCTCATTCAGGCATTTGTGCTTTAAATACCCAACAAGATCCGGGTGGAAATCATCTGCACTGAACAAGTGCCCATCATCTGTGGTCACAAATTCAATATTCCTATTAAACAGATTGGGATTGGAAATTATTCTGTTCAAAAATTTAAAATGCACCCAATTTCAGCTCTGATCAGCCATGAGCTCTAAATCATAATCTTCATACCCATCACAACAATTGCCGTACCAACATTCATCAAACAATTTCAACCTGCAGAAATAATAATAGCTCCCAGTGTGGTGATGCACAAACAATCCACAAATTCTCTTAAACTTGTTGTACATAAATTTTTCAAACTTGCTGATGCTCTTCAGTGAAAAGTATTGAAAATTCTTGTCACTATCAAGCACCCAGTGCATTTCAGTCTCATTCTGAACTGTAAACAGGTCATACTCGGACAGGTTCAGGAACCTAAGCCTAAAATCCCCGACAAGTGATTTAGATTTAATGTATTTTGAAATTGATCTCCTGTCAAAAAAATTCTGCATTATGACAGGCACAATGGCAGTGTGAACAATTTCCTGTCGCATTGGCATGTATTTTGTATGTTGTGTGCTTCAAGTGACAGGCTTATGCATTCATGCTCACAGTTTTTAAATTTTTGCCTAAACATAAACATGAGAATTTCATTGAAGTTTGTATGTTTTAAAAATTTGCTCATGCCTGGCTTAAAATCTTCAGGTAGGTATAAATTGCCCTCATCTGTAGTGACATATTCAAGAGGATTCAGGTCCACATAAACTCTGTTTGAGATTTTATAATGGACCCAGTTTAGACTCTGCGGCATAATTATGTCCATTCTGTGCACAAAACAATTCTTATTGCAATTGTTGTACCAGTAATCATCATACATTGCAAATCCACAATGCCAATAATAACACTCTACAGAATAATGCACAAAAAATCCAACAATTCTTTTGCATGTATTGAACATGGATATTTCAAATCTTGTCAGGGATTTCAGGGACAGGTAGTGAAAAGCAAAATCACTTGAAAGCACCCACTGCATCTCAGTTTCATTCTGCACAGAGAACAGGTTATGCTCAGAGAGTCCAGAGAACCTATGCCTGAAATCCTCAACAAGTGATTCTGATTTTATATATTTGTAAATAGATCTTCTGTCAAAAAATTCCATACTTTTGATTCAATCCTCTCTCCCACTGCTCTGCTTTCCCTGCTGTTTCTGTTCTCTCTCTGCTGTTTTTGCTCTATCTGAAATTAAATTTTTAATCTAGATAATTGTTTCCCACAATTGCATGTTCCGCTGAGATTGCTCCCACCTAGAATCTTTGCAATGCAATCAGAGTCACAGTGTTTGAATTTTTCTCTTATGAAATACATAATAATCTCATTCAAGTATATATGCTTAGAGTACCACACACAATCAGGATCAAAATCATCCCCACTGTACAAGTGGCCACTGTCTGTTGTAACAAATTCAATATTATGATTTGTAGATATCCTGAATTTGTAATGCATCCAATTCAAGCTTGGGTATGAAACAATATTCATCCTATGCTCTGCAAACAAATTATAGCAATTACTCAACCAATGATTATTGAATATTTTAAGCATGAAATAATAACCATAATTATCTGTGTAAAAATTCACAAAAAATCCAGCAATTCTGCCACACTTGTTGTAAACAATTTTTTCAAACTTGCTTATATGTTTGAGGCACAGGTAGTGAAAGGGCAAGGCACTGTCAAGCACCCATTGCATCTCTGTTTCATTGCAAACTGCAAACAGGTCATACTCAGAGAATCCAGATAATCTGATTCTGATATTTTCCACCATTGTTCCTATATAAACGTTTCAACGTATGTTCAACATGTAATTTGTTTGCAGAGCATAGGATGGATATTGTTTCATACCCAAGCTTGAATTGGATGCATTACAAATTCAGGATATCTACAAATCATAATATTGAATTTGTTACAACAGACAGTGGCCACTTGTAGAGTGGGGATGATTTTGATCCTGATTGTGTGTGGTACTCTAAGCATATACACTTGAATGAGATTATTATGTATTTCATAAGAGAAAAATTAGTTATTTTGGTGCTATTTTTTTTTCAAACCACACCCCTTCTTTTATAAAATTTTATTCGCCGAATGAAGATATCATCTTCCAAAAGGGATATTTGGTTATTTTTTATCTTTGTAGAAACTATTCAGTACTGTGGCAAAAAATCTTCAAAAAATCTTGCCCTTAGGGACACTTTCGTACAGTTGCCAACACTGCGACTGATATAAATGAACGAAAGTTAGCATGTCGATGAGTCACCTCGGTCACACTGGTTCTGTTGAACTATGTTACACAGTGGCATGTAAAGCTGCTTGTAATGTCATGGTTGAAAATTGTGTAATCGCATTTAATATCTACCCTTGGTTACCCATATGCGCCAAGATAGAAGGACGTCACTTCAACGAAAGTAGCACGTTACAAGTTGTTTTGTTTGTAACACGAACCATATACGGTGACGGGATAACGACCTTCACTCCGGAACGTTGAAAGGCCTTTCTTTTTAGCTGTCATAAAGTATGCTCTTTGAAGTTTTATTATTTGTTTTAATCTTCGCCTTCGAGGGTGATCATTTCATTTTAGACGTTAAGAGATATGATTCATAATTACTATTTCATTCGTAGACAATTTATTCTGAGTTTCTAGCAACTATGTGGTTAATTGAAGAATGTCAGGCACGAATAGACAATCACCTTTTCCGAACGTCAAGGGCTTTTCTAGACGTCGAGGACGAGCATGAGATAATCTTTTCTAGACGTCGAAGGGAATCCTACCCTACTTTCGAAACGTCGAGGAGGAGACGATCACTTTCTTTGGATGCGAAGCAGGAGGCATCCCGTTTGTAGACGTCAGAGAGGAGATGATCACCTTTTTACAAGTCAAGGAGGAGACGATGACTTCTTCTAAACGCCTAGGAGAATCCTATCCTCTTTTCTAAACGTCGAGAAGGAGATGATCACCTTCTTTGGATGCCAAGCAGGAGGCGATCTCTTTTGTCGACGTCAAGGAGCAGGTGATCACTTTTTTACAAGTCCAGGAGGACACGATGACATTTTCTAGACGTCGAGGAGAATCCTATCCTCTTCTCTAAACGTCGAGGAGGAGATGATTACCTTCTTTGGATGCCAAACAGGCAGCGATCTCTTTGTAGACGTCAAAGAGGAAATGATCACTTTTTTACAAGTCAAGGAGAAAACTATGACTTCTTCTAGACGTCGACAAGAATCATAACTTATCTTCTAAACGTCGAGGAGGAGATGATCACCTTCTTTGGATACCAAGCAGGAGGTGATCTCTTTTGTCGACGTCAAAGAGGAGGTGATTACTTTTTTACAAGTCCAGGAGGAGACGATTACTTTTTCTAGAAGTCGAGGAGAATCCTATCCTCTTTTCTAAAAGTCCAAGAGGAGATGATCACCATCTCTGAATGCCAAGCAGAAGGCGATCTCTTTTGTAGACGTCAAAGAGGAAATGATCACTTTTTTACAAGTCAAGGAGAAAACTATGACTTTTTCTAGACGTCGACAAGAATCATATCTTCATTTCTAAACGTCGAGGATTAGATGGTCACCATCTTTTAATGCCAAGCAGGAGGCGAAATCTTTTGTCGACGTCAAAGAGGAGGTGATCACTTTTTAACAAGTCCAGGAGGAGACGATTGCTTTTTCTAGACGTCGAGGAGAGTCCTATCCTCTTTTCTAAACGTCGAGGAGGAGATGATCACCTTCTTTGGATGCCAAGCAGGAGGCGATGTCTTTAGTAATGGTCAAAGAGGAGGTTTGGTCACTTTTCTACAAGTCAAGGAGGATACGATGCAGGCGCGTATATTGTAGGCTACCTAGGCTATCGCCGAAGCCCAGATTAAATACAGAAAATAATCGACTGTGAAATGTGACTGATGCTTCACTCTCAAACAACGAAGTAGACCGGAAGTAAACCGGAAGTAGACCGGATGTAAATAGGTGTAGGTGGGTGTGGGTGTGGGTGTGGGTGAGTGTGTGTGGGTTTAGATGGGTGTAGGTGTACTTTAACTCGTAAAAAATTATGACATTCGTACGAAGTACGAGATGAAAAAACACAGATTTACAATAGTATAAAATCAACAAAAACATAATCAAAATAGGTTTTCCATTGTGGTTAAATTAATAAAAATAATAGGCCTCGTACCACTCGTACCAAGTACGAGGTGAAAAATCACAGATTTGCAATAGTATAAAATCGACAAGAACATCGTCAAAATAGGTTTTCCATTGTGCTTAAATTAATAAAAATAATAGGCCTCGTACCAAGTATTACTTTGAACCGGTCCAATATCTCTACTCCCTCGTATATGCCATATATATATATATGTATTAAATAAACTTTTAATACGTATAGAATTTAGCGTTAACATGTTGCATATGTATTTTCTCATTATACGTCGATCCATGTTGCATATGTGTAAAACATATGTTGAACATGAAAATTATACATGTCATATGGCACATGTAATTATATTCGGAATTCATTTTCTGTCTTTTAAAAATACAGTTTGTGTACTTGTTTTCCATTATTAACTAATGTGAAATTGTACGTGTTGAAAAAATATTTCAAATCCTTTTTTCCAACACAAATGCTCTAGCAGCGACTTCTAATCCTTTTTTGAACGATTTACGAGGATAATATCGTCTTTGATACTACTACTAATAATAATAACGATATAGGTCCGTTAATTATGGTACTTGCCACTGTACTATTTAATAATACACTATTTAATCAGGATTATACGCACATGTAAACATTTGTGTGCTACTTCATACTGCATTACTGTGGTTAGGGTTACATTTTTATACAATGCGTAATCAACGTTAAAAAATATACTTTTATGTGTGTATGTGTTAGAATGTGTGAAGATATTAAGCTCCCATAAATGATTATGCGAGAAAGTGCAGTATAAAACAGAATATCATAATCAAGTTCTTAATCAAAAGTTACATAGAGAGGCGTAGCTAGGTTGATCAGTTCGGTGGGGCCCAAAACTTAAGATTTTTTTTCTATCAAACCATTAAAAACTAACAAACTATCAATATACCATATAGGCCTACAGAAGTATATGTACAGTATATATATATATATATATATATATATATATATATATATATATAAAATCTTGTTGGAAGAGAGTAGTAGGAAAATGGGGAAGCTGGATCATCCGGAAGAATTGGGGTACCCTATAGGTGCTTTCACCGCGTAGGTACCTGATATTTTTTAAACGAGTCGTAGCCTTTTACGCTGTATATTTTAAGGGTACCTTCACCGGAAAGCACCTATAGGGTAGTAGCGAACCGTAGCCTTTTACACTGTATATTTTAAGGTACCTTCACGGGAAAGCACCTATAGAGCAGTACCTTCACGGTAACCCAGTACCTTCACGGGAAAGCGCCTATAGAGCAGTACCTTCACGGTTAACCCAGTACCTTCACGGGAAAGCACCTACAAGGTAGTAGCGAACCGTAGCCTTTTACGCTGTATATTTTAAGGTACCTTCACGGGAAAGCACCTAAAGAGCAGTACCTTCACGGTTAACCCAGTACCTTCACGGGAAAGCGCCTATAGAGCAGTACCTTCAAGATTAACCCAGTAAGTTCACGGGAAAGCGCCTATAGAGCAGTACCTTCACGGTTAACCTAGTATCTTCACGGGAAAGCGCCTATAGAGCAGTATCTTCACGTTTCACCCAGTACCTTCACGGGAAAGCACCTATAGAGCAGTATCTTCACGGTTAACCCAGTACCTTCACAGGAAAGCGCCTATAGAGCAGTACCTTCACGGTTAACCCAGTACCTTCACGGGAAAGCGCCTATAGAGCAGTACCTTCACAGTTATTTTCCAAACAGCCCAAAATAATAACCTCCTTTCACGTTTTTTTCAAACCTAACGCAGGTAACTGTCAGCGTTGCCAACTCTGCGTAGCCGTTTACGCTGTATATTACCAGAGTTCATGGTGTACGTGAACCTTACTGTCAGCGTTGCCAACTCTGCCATCAACATTTCACCACAATATTTTACGAGTTAAACTAACCTAGTGAGTTGGCAACATTTATTCTATCATGCACGAACTAACCTAACCTCTCCCAATGGCGAATGGCTCTGATTGGTCAGGTCACCTCAGACAGCGTGCCCCCTGCGAACATTTCATGGCGTCTTTTGTGATCAATTTTGTGCGCGTGAGCCTCGAAGTCTTTTGTGAGTCCGTATATTTCATATTTTTATGCTGTACAACACAAAAGTGAAAATAAGTAGTGTAATTGATACTACTATAAACTCGAGAAAGTATGAACCCCCCTCAGGCAGATTTGGCTACACTTAAAACAAGCTCAACATGCCCATATGAGCTTTTTGCTCAAGTGTGGAACCCTGTCTAATCCAAGATTTTTGTAAAAATGCCCTCGGGAATTTCCCGGGAAAGTATGACCCCCCTCAGATTGATTTGCCTACACTTATAAAAGGCACTTCTGTGAGATTGTTGTCCATAAATTTGTTAAAAATATGCCCCTCTTGATATTTTTTTTGGCTACACTTAAAAACTAGGCCAAACGTATTAACACACACACACACACACACACACACACACACATATTTACTTCCGGTCCACTTCCGGTCCACTTCCGGTCCACTTCCGGTTTGCCTACTTCCGGTCCACTTGTGGCCTATTTCTGGTTTATTTATATTGCATCATGTTTTGCAACAAATTATTAGACATGTGTTGTTTTCTGATTGGTTGGTTATGACATAATGTGATGATGTGTTATATTCTGATTGGCTTATTGTTTCAGATGCTTTCAATGCGGTCTGTGCTTAGGCTATATAAAGAGATTTTGCATTGCATATCAGCCAGTATTGAGAGAGTTGTTGAAGAGTAAGGGTGTGTTGTTGCAGTGCTGCTCATATTTATTTAAACACAAAAATATTGCAAATTTATATAAATTGAATTACAAATCTATTTGATTTAATAGACAGAATTTTTGACAACCTGTCATAGGTTTATTAAGTATAGAATTTTGATTTGAACCCCAAGAAATTTTATATAAATACCAAAGCCAAAAATATTAACACACACACACACATACACATACACACACACACAAATCACACTACTGAACCCAACTGATATTTTTTATTAAGTATAAAGTTTTGATTTGGACCCCAGGAAATCTTATATAATAAACAACAACAAAAATGCCTAATCAAAAATATTGTAATCAATGCAATAAGAATATATCCAGCCCCAATTGGGTTAAGCACCAAAAGAATTGTAATCCAGATAAAAGCAGAATTCTCACAAAAATATGCCCAAAATGCTATAAAAAATATAACATGAAATATTTCACTTATACTTGTTCTGCACAGTCATCAACATTTCCAAACAAAATTGATTGGAAATATTTGTGTGATTGCCCTCTATAACTTAGATTGCAAGGCCATATTTTGTAATTTTCTAGACCAGGAGCTAGACCCTATGCACCAGAAACAGGCCATAAAATGCCTCTCCACAAATTATATGAACATCATGGAACACACAATACACTTTACAATTTTGAAAATCTCAATTTAAATTCAGGAACAAGAGATTTGGATTTTATATATCTGGAAATATCCCTTTTTTCAAAAAATGTTTGCACCTTGAATCAACCTACAAACAATATTACATGTTAGGCTGGGCTATCTCAACAGCAGAGGCATGCAGCTTAGTGGTTTCCCGCACTCACACTCTGTAAATACATTCCATGATTTTATTATTCTATTAAAGCACCCAATGCTGCAATTTTTAAATTTTTGCTGAAGAAGATACATGATTATCTCAGTCATGTTCAACATCTGAGAATTGTATGCATCAAAATATTGCAGGTGATGATTAAAATCTGCACCACTATACAACATTCCACTATCTGTTGTAACAAATTCTGCCTTTTGGAACCTATCCAGATGCATCATCAAAAATCTAAAATGTTTCCAGTTTGAGCTCTGATTGGGAAGAATCTCAAAATCATAGAATCTCCCCACACTTGCATGATTTGAAAACCATCCTCTATAATAGGAAAAATCAATATAATAATAAAAAAAACAACAAACTGTCCCACAATTCTTCTTCAAGAATTATACTTGTGGCACTCAAAATCAGTGATGTATCTCAAGTTTAGAAATTTGAAGCTTTGTGTGCTGTGCAGTGCCCAGTGGAACTCTGTTTCATTATTGATTGAAAATAAATCATACTCTGAGAGTGTTGAGAATCTAATTTTGAAATCAGGAAGAAGAGATTCAGATCTAATATATTTTGCAACATCTCTTCTGTCAAAAAATGACATGAGCATTGATCCTATTGTGCACCTACACAATTGTGGAGAGCAATCATGTAGATATAAACAGAAATTGTACATGGCTCTGTGTACCTCCCGATCAGAATTTGAGGTTGAGATTTGAAGATTGCAAAAAATTGCAGTTTAAAGGTTCAAAATATCTTAAATCATGAAATTTTATCTTCAAACTCAGCAAATACAGAATAATCTCATTTGCATTTATGACCCCTGAGATATATTTTCCCCTTCTAACAAAATCCGCACCAGAAAACACCAAGCCTGTATCTGTGGTTACAAATTCAAAATCATCATAGGATTTCAAATAAGTATCATAATTTAAATGTTTCCAGTTCTCAGATATGTCAAATGGGATATGAAAACAATACATTGATTCAAAATATTTTGTTGTGAACCAATATTTTTTTCTGTAACAATCATAAAAACCTACAAACAGCCCAACAATTCTCCTGTGCAACAGATATATGTATTTTTCCTTCTTGCCCAACAATCCCAGATGTATGCATCCAAATTCATGGTCACTGTCAAGCACCCACCTAAATTCTGTCTCATTTCTAACTGCAAACACATCATATTCACATAAATCGGAAAATGCAAGCTTGAACCTTTCCAACAGTGATTCCGATTGTATATATTGTGACAAATTCCTTCTCTCAAAAAACATTGCAACAAGTGCTGTGTGTTATCCTTCTAAAACAATGCACATTCAAAAATGCAATGCTGTAATTTTTTAAGAGCATGCCCAACACTATGCTTAATAATATTGTTTTTTTGTTGCTGATAATCCCGATTTATTTCCAAATCACACTGCCCGGGATACATGTTTGCTGAACAATATTGCAAAATTGGAACTGTAGCAACTATGTATGTATTTTTGGGAGCTTTGATAATTGTTCCCCACACCTGCATGTTTCATTCCAAGAGGTTTTGTCTAGGCACAGTGCAAGGCACTTACTGCTGCAATTTCTGAATTTTTGCCTCAGAAAATACAGAACAAGCTCATTCAGGCATTTGTGCTTTAAATACCCAACAAGATCCGGGTGGAAATCATCTGCACTGAACAAGTGCCCATCATCTGTGGTCACAAATTCAATATTCCTATTAAACAGATTGGGATTGGAAATTATTCTGTTCAAAAATTTAAAATGCACCCAATTTCAGCTCTGATCAGCCATGAGCTCTAAATCATAATCTTCATACCCATCACAACAATTGCCGTACCAACATTCATCAAACAATTTCAACCTGCAGAAATAATAATAGCTCCCAGTGTGGTGATGCACAAACAATCCACAAATTCTCTTAAACTTGTTGTACATAAATTTTTCAAACTTGCTGATGCTCTTCAGTGAAAAGTATTGAAAATTCTTGTCACTATCAAGCACCCAGTGCATTTCAGTCTCATTCTGAACTGTAAACAGGTCATACTCGGACAGGTTCAGGAACCTAAGCCTAAAATCCCCGACAAGTGATTTAGATTTAATGTATTTTGAAATTGATCTCCTGTCAAAAAAATTCTGCATTATGACAGGCACAATGGCAGTGTGAACAATTTCCTGTCGCATTGGCATGTATTTTGTATGTTGTGTGCTTCAAGTGACAGGCTTATGCATTCATGCTCACAGTTTTTAAATTTTTGCCTAAACATAAACATGAGAATTTCATTGAAGTTTGTATGTTTTAAAAATTTGCTCATGCCTGGCTTAAAATCTTCAGGTAGGTATAAATTGCCCTCATCTGTAGTGACATATTCAAGAGGATTCAGGTCCACATAAACTCTGTTTGAGATTTTATAATGGACCCAGTTTAGACTCTGCGGCATAATTATGTCCATTCTGTGCACAAAACAATTCTTATTGCAATTGTTGTACCAGTAATCATCATACATTGCAAATCCACAATGCCAATAATAACACTCTACAGAATAATGCACAAAAAATCCAACAATTCTTTTGCATGTATTGAACATGGATATTTCAAATCTTGTCAGGGATTTCAGGGACAGGTAGTGAAAAGCAAAATCACTTGAAAGCACCCACTGCATCTCAGTTTCATTCTGCACAGAGAACAGGTTATGCTCAGAGAGTCCAGAGAACCTATGCCTGAAATCCTCAACAAGTGATTCTGATTTTATATATTTGTAAATAGATCTTCTGTCAAAAAATTCCATACTTTTGATTCAATCCTCTCTCCCACTGCTCTGCTTTCCCTGCTGTTTCTGTTCTCTCTCTGCTGTTTTTGCTCTATCTGAAATTAAATTTTTAATCTAGATAATTGTTTCCCACAATTGCATGTTCCGCTGAGATTGCTCCCACCTAGAATCTTTGCAATGCAATCAGAGTCACAGTGTTTGAATTTTTCTCTTATGAAATACATAATAATCTCATTCAAGTATATATGCTTAGAGTACCACACACAATCAGGATCAAAATCATCCCCACTGTACAAGTGGCCACTGTCTGATGTAACAAATTCAATATTATGATTTGTAGATATCCTGAATTTGTAATGCATCCAATTCAAGCTTGGGTATGAAACAATATTCATCCTATGCTCTGCAAACAAATTATAGCAATTACTCAACCAATGATTATTGAATATTTTAAGCATGAAATAATAACCATAATTATCTGTGTAAAAATTCACAAAAAATCCAGCAATTCTGCCACACTTGTTGTAAACAATTTTTTCAAACTTGCTTATATGTTTGAGGCACAGGTAGTGAAAGGGCAAGGCACTGTCAAGCACCCATTGCATCTCTGTTTCATTGCAAACTGCAAACAGGTCATACTCAGAGAATCCAGATAATCTGATTCTGATATTTTCCACCATTGTTCCTATATAAACGTTTCAACGTATGTTCAACATGTAATTTGTTTGCAGAGCATAGGATGGATATTGTTTCATACCCAAGCTTGAATTGGATGCATTACAAATTCAGGATATCTACAAATCATAATATTGAATTTGTTACAACAGACAGTGGCCACTTGTAGAGTGGGGATGATTTTGATCCTGATTGTGTGTGGTACTCTAAGCATATACACTTGAATGAGATTATTATGTATTTCATAAGAGAAAAATTAGTTATTTTGGTGCTATTTTTTTTTCAAACCACACCCCTTCTTTTATAAAATTTTATTCGCCAAATGAAGATATCATCTTCCAAAAGGGATATTTGGTTATTTTTTATCTTTGTAGAAACTATTCAGTACTGTGGCAAAAAATCTTCAAAAAATCTTGCCCTTAGGGACACTTTCGTACAGTTGCCAACACTGCGACTGATATAAATGAACGAAAGTTAGCATGTCGATGAGTCACCTCGGTCACACTGGTTCTGTTGAACTATGTTACACAGTGGCATGTAAAGCTGCTTGTAATGTCATGGTTGAAAATTGTGTAATCGCATTTAATATCTACCCTTGGTTACCCATATGCGCCAAGATAGAAGGACGTCACTTCAACGAAAGTAGCACGTTACAAGTTGTTTTGTTTGTAACACGAACCATATACGGTGACGGGATAACGACCTTCACTCCGGAACGTTGAAAGGCCTTTCTTTTTAGCTGTCATAAAGTATGCTCTTTGAAGTTTTATTATTTGTTTTAATCTTCGCCTTCGAGGGTGATCATTTCATTTTAGACGTTAAGAGATATGATTCATAATTACTATTTCATTCGTAGACAATTTATTCTGAGTTTCTAGCAACTATGTGGTTAATTGAAGAATGTCAGGCACGAATAGACAATCACCTTTTCCGAACGTCAAGGGCTTTTCTAGACGTCGAGGACGAGCATGAGATAATCTTTTCTAGACGTCGAAGGAAATCCTACCCTACTTTCGAAACGTCGAGGAGGAGACGATCACTTTCTTTGGATGCGAAGCAGGAGGCATCCCGTTTGTAGACGTCAGAGAGGAGATGATCACCTTTTTACAAGTCAAGGAGGAGACGATGACTTCTTCTAAACGCCTAGGAGAATCCTATCCTCTTTTCTAAACGTCGAGAAGGAGATGATCACCTTCTTTGGATGCCAAGCAGGAGGCGATCTCTTTTGTCGACGTCAAGGAGCAGGTGATCACTTTTTTACAAGTCCAGGAGGACACGATGACATTTTCTAGACGTCGAGGAGAATCCTATCCTCTTCTCTAAACGTCGAGGAGGAGATGATTACCTTCTATGGATGCCAAACAGGCAGCGATCTCTTTGTAGACGTCAAAGAGGAAATGATCACTTTTTTACAAGTCAAGGAGAAAACTATGACTTCTTCTAGACGTCGACAAGAATCATAACTTATCTTCTAAACGTCGAGGAGGAGATGATCACCTTCTTTGGATGCCAAGCAGGAGGTGATCTCTTTTGTCGACGTCAAAGAGGAGGTGATTACTTTTTTACAAGTCCAGGAGGAGACGATTACTTTTTCTAGAAGTCGAGGAGAATCCTATCCTCTTTTCTAAAAGTCCAAGAGGAGATGATCACCATCTCTGAATGCCAAGCAGAAGGCGATCTCCCTTGGAGACGTCAAAGAGGAGGTGATTACTTTTTATAAGTCCAGGAGGAGACGATGACTTTTTCTAGATGTCAAGGAGAATCCTAACCTCTTTTCTAAACGTAGAGGAGGAGATGATCACCATCTTTGAATGCCGAGCAGGCAGCGATCTCTTTTGTAGACGTCAAAGAGGAAATGATCACTTTTTTACAAGTCAAGGAGAAAACTATGACTTTTTCTAGACGTCGACAAGAATCATATCTTCATTTCTAAACGTCGAGGATTAGATGGTCACCATCTTTTAATGCCAAGCAGGAGGCGAAATCTTTTGTCGACGTCAAAGAGGAGGTGATCACTTTTTAACAAGTCCAGGAGGAGACGATTGCTTTTTCTAGACGTCGAGGAGAGTCCTATCCTCTTTTCTAAACGTCGAGGAGGAGATGATCACCTTCTTTGGATGCCAAGCAGGAGGCGATGTCTTTAGTAATGGTCAAAGAGGAGGTTTGGTCACTTTTCTACAAGTCAAGGAGGATACGATGCAGGCGCGTATATTGTAGGCTACCTAGGCTATCGCCGAAGCCCAGATTAAATACAGAAAATAATCGACTGTGAAATGTGACTGATGCTTCACTCTCAAACAACGAAGTAGACCGGAAGTAAACCGGAAGTAGACCGGATGTAAATAGGTGTAGGTGGGTGTGGGTGTGGGTGTGGGTGAGTGTGTGTGGGTTTAAATGGGTGTAGGTGTACTTTAACTCGTAAAAAATTATGACATTCGTACGAAGTACGAGATGAAAAAACACAGATTTACAATAGTATAAAATCAACAAAAACATAATCAAAATAGGTTTTCCATTGTGGTTAAATTAATAAAAATAATAGGCCTCGTACCACTCGTACCAAGTACGAGGTGAAAAATCACAGATTTGCAATAGTATAAAATCGACAAGAACATCGTCAAAATAGGTTTTCCATTGTGCTTAAATTAATAAAAATAATAGGCCTCGTACCAAGTATCTCTTTGAACCGGTCCAATATCTCTACTCCCTCGTATATGCCATATATATATATGTATTAAATAAACTTTTAATACGTATAGAATTTAGCGTTAACATGTTGCATATGTATTTTCTCACTATACGTCGATCCATGTTGCATATGTGTAAAACATATGTTGAACATGAAAATTATACATGTCATATGGCACATGTAATTATATTCGGAATTCATTTTCTGTCTTTTAAAAATACAGTTTGTGTACTTGTTTTCCATTATTAACTAATGTGAAATTGTACGTGTTGAAAAAATATTTCAAATCCTTTTTTCCAACACAAATGCTCTAGCAGCGACTTCTAATCCTTTTTTGAACGATTTACGAGGATAATATCGTCTTTGATACTACTACTAATAATAATAACGATATAGGTCCGTTAATTATGGTACTTGCCACTGTACTATTTAATAATACACTATTTAATCAGGATTATACGCACATGTAAACATTTGTGTGCTACTTCATACTGCATTACTGTGGTTAGGGTTACATTTTTATACAATGCGTAATCAACGTTAAAAAATATACTTTTATGTGTGTATGTGTTAGCATGTGTGAAGATATTAAGCTCCCATAAATGATTATGCGAGAAAGTGCAGTATAAAACAGAATATCATAATCAAGTTCTTAATCAAAAGTTACATAGAGAGGCGTAGCTAGGTTGATCAGTTCGGTGGGGCCCAAAACTTAAGATTTTTTTTCTATCAAACCATTAAAAACTAACAAACTATCAATATACCATATAGGCCTACAGAAGTATATGTACAGTATATATATATATATATATATATATATATAAAATCTTGTTGGAAGAGAGTAGTAGGAAAATGGGGAAGCTGGATCATCCGGAAGAATTGGGGTACCCTATAGGTGCTTTCACCGCGTAGGTACCTGATATTTTTTAAACGAGTCATAGCCTTTTACGCTGTATATTTTAAGGGTACCTTCACCGGAAAGCACCTATAGGGTAGTAGCGAACCGTAGCCTTTTACACTGTATATTTTAAGGTACCTTCACGGGAAAGCACCTATAGAGCAGTACCTTCACGGTAACCCAGTACCTTCACGGGAAAGCGCCTATATAGCAGTACCTTCACGGTTAACCCAGTACCTTCACGGGAAAGCACCTATAAGGTAGTAGCGAACCGTAGCCTTTTACGCTGTATATTTTAAGGTACCTTTACGGGAAAGCACC
Organism: Lepisma saccharinum; assembly: GCF_977018435.1. Lineage (NCBI taxonomy): Eukaryota > Metazoa > Arthropoda > Insecta > Zygentoma > Lepismatidae > Lepisma > Lepisma saccharinum. Next base: position 115,776 of record NW_028143326.1, read on the forward strand.
TAAAGAGCAGTACCTTCACGGTTAACCCAGTACCTTCACGGGAAAGCGCCTATAGAGCAGTACCTTCAAGATTAACCCAGTAAGTTCACGGGAAAGCGCCTATAGAGCAGTACCTTCACGGTTAACCTAGTATCTTCACGGGAAAGCGCCTATAGAGCAGTATCTTCACGTTTCACCCAGTACCTTCACGGGAAAGCACCTATAGAGCAGTATCTTCACGGTTAACCCAGTACCTTCACAGGAAAGCGCCTATAGAGCAGTACCTTCACGGTTAACCCAGTACCTTCACGGGAAAGCGCCTATAGAGCAGTACCTTCACGGTTATTTTCCAAACAGCCCAAAATAATAACCTCCTTTCACGTTTTTTTCAAACCTAACGCAGGTAACTGTCAGCGTTGCCAACTCTGCGTAGCCGTTTACGCTGTATATTACCAGAGTTCACGGTGTACGTGAACCTTACTGTCAGCGTTGCCAACTCTGCCATCAACATTTCACCACAATATTTTACGAGTTAAACTAACCTAGTGAGTTGGCAACATTTATTCTATCATGCACGAACTAACCTAACCTCTCCCAATGGCGAATGGCTCTGATTGGTCAGGTCACCTCAGACAGCGTGCCCCCTGCGAACATTTCATGGCGTCTTTTGTGATCAATTTTGTGCGCGTGAGCCTCGAAGTCTTTTGTGAGTCCGTATATTTCATATTTTTATGCTGTACAACACAAAAGTGAAAATAAGTAGTGTAATTGATACTACTATAAACTCGAGAAAGTATGAACCCCCCTCAGGCAGATTTGGCTACACTTAAAACAAGCTCAACATGCCCATATGAGCTTTTTGCTCAAGTGTGGAACCCTGTCTAATCCAAGATTTTTGTAAAAATGCCCTCGGGAATTTCCCGGGAAAGTATGACCCCCCTCAGATTGATTTGCCTACACTTATAAAAGGCACTTCTGTGAGATTGTTGTCCATAAATTTGTTAAAAATATGCCCCTCTTGATATTTTTTTTGGCTACACTTAAAACTAGGCCAAACGTATTAACACACACACACACACACACACACACACACAAACACACACACACACACACACACACACACACACACACATATTTACTTCCGGTCCACTTCCGGTCCACTTCCGGTTCACTTCCGGTCCACTTCCGGTTTGCCTACTTCCGGTCCACTTGTGGCCTATTTCTGGTTTATTTATATTGCATCATGTTTTGCAACAAATTATTAGACATGTGTTGTTTTCTGATTGTTTGGTTATGACATAATTTGATGATGTGTTATATTCTGATTGGCTTATTGTTTCAGATGCTTTCAATGCGGTCTGTGCTTAGGCTATATAAAGAGATTTTGCATTGCATATCAGCCAGTATTGAGAGAGTTGTTGAAGAGTAAGGGTGTGTTGTTGCAGTGCTGCTCATATTTTTTTAAACACAAAAATATTGCAAATTTATATAAATTGAATTACAAATCTATTTGATTTAATAGACAGAATTTTTGACAACCTGTCATAGGTTTATTAAGTATAGAATTTTGATTTGAACCCCAAGAAATTTTATATAAATACCAAAGCCAAAAATATTAACACACACACACACACATACACATATACACACACACAAATCACACTACTGAACCCAACTGATATTTTTTATTAAGTATAAAGTTTTGATTTGGACCCCAGGAAATCTTATATAATAAACAACAACAAAAATGCCTAATCAAAAATATTGTAATCAATGCAATAAGAATATATCCAGCCCCAATTGGGTTAAGCACCAAAAGAATTGTAATCCAGATAAAAGCAGAATTCTCACAAAAATATGCCCAAAATGCTATAAAAAATATAACATGAAATATTTCACTTATACTTGTTCTGCACAGTCATCAACATTTCCAAACAAAATTGATTGGAAATATTTGTGTGATTGCCCTCTATAACTTAGATTGCAAGGCCATATTTTGTAATTTTCTAGACCAGGAGCTAGACCCTATGCACCAGAAACAGGCCATAAAATGCCTCTCCACAAATTATATGAACATCATGGAACACACAATACACTTTACAATTTTGAAAATCTCAATTTAAATTCAGGAACAAGAGATTTGGATTTTATATATCTGGAAATATCCCTTTTTTCAAAAAATGTTTGCACCTTGAATCAACCTACAAACAATATTACATGTTAGGCTGGGCTATCTCAACAGCAGAGGCATGCAGCTTAGTGGTTTCCCGCACTCACACTCTGTAAATACATTCCATGATTTTATTATTCTATTAAAGCACCCAATGCTGCAATTTTTAAATTTTTGCTGAAGAAGATACATGATTATCTCAGTCATGTTCAACATCTGAGAATTGTATGCATCAAAATATTGCAGGTGATGATTAAAATCTGCACCACTATACAACATTCCACTATCTGTTGTAACAAATTCTGCCTTTTGGAACCTATCCAGATGCATCATCAAAAATCTAAAATGTTTCCAGTTTGAGCTCTGATTGGGAAGAATCTCAAAATCATAGAATCTCCCCACACTTGCATGATTTGAAAACCATCCTCTATAATAGGAAAAATCAATATAATAATAAAAAAAACAACAAACTGTCCCACAATTCTTCTTCAAGAATTATACTTGTGGCACTCAAAATCAGTGATGTATCTCAAGTTTAGAAATTTGAAGCTTTGTGTGCTGTGCAGTGCCCAGTGGAACTCTGTTTCATTATTGATTGAAAATAAATCATACTCTGAGAGTGTTGAGAATCTAATTTTGAAATCAGGAAGAAGAGATTCAGATCTAATATATTTTGCAACATCTCTTCTGTCAAAAAATAACATGAGCATTGATCCTATTGTGCACCTACACAATTGTGGAGAGCAATCATGTAGATATAAACAGAAATTGTACATGGCTCTGTGTACCTCCCGATCAGAATTTGAGGTTGAGATTTGAAGATTGCAAAAAATTGCAGTTTAAAGGTTCAAAATATCTTAAATCATGAAATTTTATCTTCAAACTCAGCAAATACAGAATAATCTCATTTGCATTTATGACCCCTGAGATATATTTTCCCCTTCTAACAAAATCCGCACCAGAAAACACCAAGCCTGTATCTGTGGTTACAAATTCAAAATCATCATAGGATTTCAAATAAGTATCATAATTTAAATGTTTCCAGTTCTCAGATATGTCAAATGGGATATGAAAACAATACATTGATTCAAAATATTTTGTTGTGAACCAATATTTTTTTCTGTAACAATCATAAAAACCTACAAACAGCCCAACAATTCTCCTGTGCAACAGATATATGTATTTTTCCTTCTTGCCCAACAATCCCAGATGTATGCAACCAAATTCATGGTCACTGTCAAGCACCCACCTAAATTCTGTCTCATTTCTAACTGCAAACACATCATATTCACATAAATCGGAAAATGCAAGCTTGAACCTTTCCAACAGTGATTCCGATTGTATATATTGTGACAAATTCCTTCTCTCAAAAAACATTGCAACAAGTGCTGTGTGTTATCCTTCTAAAACAATGCACATTCAAAAATGCAATGCTGTAATTTTTTAAGAGCATGCCCAACACTATGCTTAATAATATTGTTTTTTTGTTGCTGATAATCCCGATTTATTTCCAAATCACACTGCCCGGGATACATGTTTGCTGAACAATATTGCAAAATTGGAACTGTAGCAACTATGTATGTATTTTTGGGAGCTTTGATAATTGTTCCCCACACCTGCACAGTGCAAGGCACTTACTGCTGCAATTTCTGAATTTTTGCCTCAGAAAATACAGAACAAGCTCATTCAGGCATTTGTGCTTTAAATACCCAACAAGATCCGGGTGGAAATCATCTGCACTGAACAAGTGCCCATCATCTGTGGTCACAAATTCAATATTCCTATTAAACAGATTGGGATTGGAAATTATTCTGTTCAAAAATTTAAAATGCACCCAATTTCAGCTCTGATCAGCCATGAGCTCTAAATCATAATCTTCATACCCATCACAACAATTGCCGTACCAACATTCATCAAACAATTTCAACCTGCAGAAATAATAATAGCTCCCAGTGTGGTGATGCACAAACAATCCACAAATTCTCTTAAACTTGTTGTACATAAATTTTTCAAACTTGCTGATGCTCTTCAGTGAAAAGTATTGAAAATTCTTGTCACTATCAAGCACCCAGTGCATTTCAGTCTCATTCTGAACTGTAAACAGGTCATACTCGGACAGGTTCAGGAACCTAAGCCTAAAATCCCCGACAAGTGATTTAGATTTAATGTATTTTGAAATTGATCTCCTGTCAAAAAAATTCTGCATTATGACAGGCACAATGGCAGTGTAAACAATTTCCTGTCGCATTGTCATGTATTTTGTATGTTGTGTGCTTCAAGTGACAGGCTTATGCATTCATGCTCACAGTTTTTAAATTTTTGCCTAAACATAAACATGAGAATTTCATTGAAGTTTGTATGTTTTAAAAATTTGCACATGCCTGGCTTAAAATCTTCAGGTAGGTATAAATTGCCCTCATCTGTAGTGACATATTCAAGAGGATTCAGGTCCACATAAACTCTGTTTGAGATTTTATAATGGACCCAGTTTAGACTCTGCGGCATAATTATGTCCATTCTGTGCACAAAACAATTCTTATTGCAATTGTTGTACCAGTAATCATCATACATTGCAAATCCACAATGCCAATAATAACACTCTACAGAATAATGCACAAAAAATCCAACAATTCTTTTGCATGTATTGAACATGGATATTTCAAATCTTGTCAGGGATTTCAGGGACAGGTAGTGAAAAGCAAAATCACTTGAAAGCACCCACTGCATCTCAGTTTCATTCTGCACAGAGAACAGGTTATGCTCAGAGAGTCCAGAGAACCTATGCCTGAAATCCTCAACAAGTGATTCTGATTTTATATATTTGTAAATAGATCTTCTGTCAAAAAATTCCATACTTTTGATTCAATCCTCTCTCCCACTGCTCTGCTTTCCCTGCTGTTTCTGTTCTCTCTCTGCTGTTTTTGCTCTATCTGAAATTAAATTTTTAATCTAGATAATTGTTTCCCACAATTGCATGTTCCGCTGAGATTGCTCCCACCTAGAATCTTTGCAATGCAATCAGAGTCACAGTGTTTGAATTTTTCTCTTATGAAATACATAATAATCTCATTCAAGTATATATGCTTAGAGTACCACACACAATCAGGATCAAAATCATCCCCACTGTACAAGTGGCCACTGTCTGTTGTAACAAATTCAATATTATGATTTGTAGATATCCTGAATTTGTAATGCATCCAATTCAAGCTTGGGTATGAAACAATATTCATCCTATGCTCTGCAAACAAATTATAGCAATTACTCAACCAATGATTATTGAATATTTTAAGCATGAAATAATAACCATAATTATCTGTGTAAAAATTCACAAAAAATCCAGCAATTCTGCCACACTTGTTGTAAACAATTTTTTCAAACTTGCTTATATGTTTGAGGCACAGGTAGTGAAAGGGCAAGGCACTGTCAAGCACCCATTGCATCTCTGTTTCATTGCAAACTGCAAACAGGTCATACTCAGAGAATCCAGATAATCTGATTCTGATATTTTCCACCATTGTTCCTATATAAACGTTTCAACGTATGTTCAACATGTAATTTGTTTGCAGAGCATAGGATGGATATTGTTTCATACCCAAGCTTGAATTGGATGCATTACAAATTCAGGATATCTACAAATCATAATATTGAATTTGTTACAACAGACAGTGGCCACTTGTAGAGTGGGGATGATTTTGATCCTGATTGTGTGTGGTACTCTAAGCATATACACTTGAATGAGATTATTATGTATTTCATAAGAGAAAAATTAGTTATTTTGGTGCTATTTTTTTTTCAAACCACACCCCTTCTTTTATAAAATTTTATTCGCCGAATGAAGATATCATCTTCCAAAAGGGATATTTGGTTATTTTTTATCTTTGTAGAAACTATTCAGTACTGTGGCAAAAAATCTTCAAAAAATCTTGCCCTTAGGGACACTTTCGTACAGTTGCCAACACTGTGACTGATATAAATGAATGAAAGTTAGCATGTCGATGAGTCACCTCGGTCACACTGGTTCTGTTGAACTATGTTACACAGTGGCATGTAAAGCTGCTTGTAATGTCATGGTTGAAAATTGTGTAATCGCATTTAATATCTACCCTTGGTTACCCATATGCGCCAAGATAGAAGGACGTCACTTCAACGAAAGTAGCACGTTACAAGTTGTTTTGTTTGTAACACGAACCATATACGGTGACGGGATAACGACCTTCACTCCGGAACGTTGAAAGGCCTTTCTTTTTAGCTGTCATAAAGTATGCTCTTTGAAGTTTTATTATTTGTTTTAATCTTCGCCTTCGAGGGTGATCATTTCATTTTAGACGTTAAGAGATATGATTCATAATTACTATTTCATTCGTAGACAATTTATTCTGAGTTTCTAGCAACTATGTGGTTAATTGAAGAATGTCAGGCACGAATAGACAATCACCTTTTCCGAACGTCAAGGGCTTTTCTAGACGTCGAGGACGAGCATGAGATAATCTTTTCTAGACGTCGAAGGGAATCCTACCCTACTTTCGAAACGTCGAGGAGGAGACGATCACTTTCTTTGGATGCGAAGCAGGAGGCATCCCGTTTGTAGACGTCAGAGAGGAGATGATCACCTTTTTACAAGTCAAGGAGGAGACGATGACTTCTTCTAAATGCCTAGGAGAATCCTATCCTCTTTTCTAAACGTCGAGAAGGAGATGATCACATTCTTTGGATGCCAAGCAGGAGGCGATCTCTTTTGTCGACGTCAAGGAGCAGGTGATCACTTTTTTACAAGTCCAGGAGGACACGATGACATTTTCTAGACGTCGAGGAGAATCCTATCCTCTTCTCTAAACGTCGAGGAGGAGATGATTACCTTCTTTGGATGCCAAACAGGCAGCGATCTCTCTTGTCGACGTCAAAGAGGAGGTGATCACTTTTGTACAAGTCAAGTAGGAGACGGTGACATTTTCTAAACGAAGAGGAGAATCTTATCCTTTTTTCTAAAGGTCGAGGAGATGATCACCTTCCTTGGATGCCAAGTAGGAGGCGATCTCTTTTGTAGACGTCAAAGAGGAGGTGATCACTTTTTTACAAGTCCAGGAGGAGACGATGGTTTTTTCTAGACGTCGAGAAGAATCTCATCCTCTCTTCTAAACGTAGAGGAGGAGATAATTACCTTCTTTGGATGCCAAGCAGGCAGCGATCTCTTTTGTAGACGTCAAAGAGGAGATGATCACTTTTTAACAAGTCAAGGAGAAAACTATGACTTTTTACAGACGTCGACAAGAATCATATCTTCTTTTCTAAACGTCGAGGAGGAGATGATCACCTTCTTTGGATGCCACGCAGGAGTCGATCTCTTTTGTAGACGTCAAAGAGGAAATGATCACTTTTTTACAAGTCAAGGAGAAAACTATGACTTCTTCTAGACGTCGACAAGAATCATATCTTATCTTCTAAACGTCGAGGAGGAGATGATCACCTTCTTTGGATGCCAAGCAGGAGGTGATCTCTTTTGTCGACGTCAAAGAGGAGGTGATTACTTTTTTACAAGTCCAGGAGGAGACGATTACTTTTTCTAGAAGTCGAGGAGAATCCTATCCTCTTTTCTAAAAGTCCAAGAGGAGATGGTCACCATCTCTGAATGCCAAGCAGAAGGCGATCTCCCTTGTAGACGTCAAAGAGGAGGTGATTACTTTTTATAAGTCCAGGAGGAGACGATGACTTTTTCTAGATGTCAAGGAGAATCCTAACCTCTTTTCTAAACGTAGAGGAGGAGATGATCACCATCTTTGAATGCCGAGCAGGCAGCGATCTCTTTTGTAGACGTCAAAGAGGAAATGATCACTTTTTTACAAGTCAAGGAGAAAACTATGACTTTTTCTAGACGTCGACAAGAATCATATCTTCATTTCTAAACGTCGAGGATTAGATGATCACCATCTTTTAATGCCAAGCAGGAGGCGAAATCTTTTGTCGACATCAAAGAGGAGGTGATCACTTTTTAACAAGTCCAGGAGGAGACGATTGCTTTTTCTAGACGTCGAGGAGAGTCCTATCCTCTTTTCTAAACGTCGAGGAGGAGATGATCACCTTCTTTAGATGCCAAGCAGGAGGCGATGTCTTTAGTAATGGTCAAAGAGGAGGTTTGGTCACTTTTCTACAAGTCAAGGAGGATACGATGCAGGCGCGTATATTGTAGGCTACCTAGGCTATCGCCGAAGCCCAGATTAAATACAGAAAATAATCGACTGTGAAATGTGACTGATGCTTCACTCTCAAACAACGAAGTAGACCGGAAGTAAACCGGAAGTAGACCGGATGTAAATAGGTGTAGGTGGGTGTGGGTGTGGGTGTGGGTGAGTGTGTGTGGGTTTAGATGGGTGTAGGTGTACTTTAACTCGTAAAAAATTATGACATTCGTACGAAGTACGAGATGAAAAAACACAGATTTACAATAGTATAAAATCAACAAAAACATAATCAAAATAGGTTTTCCATTGTGGTTAAATTAATAAAAATAATAGGCCTCGTACCACTCGTACCAAGTACGAGGTGAAAAATCACAGATTTGCAATAGTATAAAATCGACAAGAACATCGTCAAAATAGGTTTTCCATTGTGCTTAAATTAATAAAAATAATAGGCCTCGTACCAAGTATTACTTTGAACCGGTCCAATATCTCTACTCCCTCGTATATGCCATATATATATATGTATTAAATAAACTTTTAATACGTATAGAATTTAGCGTTAACATGTTGCATATGTATTTTCTCACTATACGTCGATCCATGTTGCATATGTGTAAAACATATGTTGAACATGAAAATTATACATGTCATATGGCACATGTAATTATATTCGGAATTCATTTTCTGTCTTTTAAAAATACAGTTTGTGTACTTGTTTTCCATTATTAACTAATGTGAAATTGTACGTGTTGAAAAAATATTTCAAATCCTTTTTTCCAACACAAATGCTCTAGCAGCGACTTCTAATCCTTTTTTGAACGATTTACGAGGATAATATCGTCTTTGATACTACTACTAATAATAATAACGATATAGGTCCATTAATTATGGTACTTGCCACTGTACTATTTAATAATACACTATTTAATCAGGATTATACGCACATGTAAACATTTGTGTGCTACTTCATACTGCATTACTGTGGTTAGGGTTACATTTTTATACAATGCGTAATCAACGTTAAAAAATATACTTTTATGTGTGTATGTGTTAGCATGTGTGAAGATATTAAGCTCCCATAAATGATTATGCGAGAAAGTGCAGTATAAAACAGAATATCATAATCAAGTTCTTAATCAAAAGTTACATAGAGAGGCGTAGCTAGGTTGATCAGTTCGGTGGGGCCCAAAACTTAAGATTTTTTTTCTATCAAACCATTAAAAACTAACAAACTATCAATATACCATATAGGCCTACAGAAGTATATGTACAGTATATATATATATATATATATATATATATATATATATATATATAAAATCTTGTTGGAAGAGAGTAGTAGGAAAATGGGGAAGCTGGATCATCCGGAAGAATTGGGGTACCCTATAGGTGCTTTCACCGCGTAGGTACCTGATATTTTTTAAACGAGTCGTAGCCTTTTACGCTGTATATTTTAAGGGTACCTTCACCGGAAAGCACCTATAGGGTAGTAGCGAACCGTAGCCTTTTACACTGTATATTTTAAGGTACCTTCACGGGAAAGCACCTATAGAGCAGTACCTTCACGGTAACCCAGTACCTTCACGGGAAAGCGCCTATAGAGCAGTACCTTCACGGTTAACCCAGTACCTTCACGGGAAAGCACCTACAAGGTAGTAGCGAACCGTAGCCTTTTACGCTGTATATTTTAAGGTACCTTCACGGGAAAGCACCTAAAGAGCAGTACCTTCACGGTTAACCCAGTACCTTCACGGGAAAGCGCCTATAGAGCAGTACCTTCAAGATTAACCCAGTAAGTTCACGGGAAAGCGCCTATAGAGCAGTACCTTCACGGTTAACCTAGTATCTTCACGGGAAAGCGCCTATAGAGCAGTATCTTCACGTTTCACCCAGTACCTTCACGGGAAAGCACCTATAGAGCAGTATCTTCACGGTTAACCCAGTACCTTCACAGGAAAGCGCCTATAGAGCAGTACCTTCACGGTTAACCCAGTACCTTCACGGGAAAGCGCCTATAGAGCAGTACCTTCACAGTTATTTTCCAAACAGCCCAAAATAATAACCTCCTTTCACGTTTTTTTCAAACCTAACGCAGGTAACTGTCAGCGTTGCCAACTCTGCGTAGCCGTTTACGCTGTATATTACCAGAGTTCATGGTGTACGTGAACCTTACTGTCAGCGTTGCCAACTCTGCCATCAACATTTCACCACAATATTTTACGAGTTAAACTAACCTAGTGAGTTGGCAACATTTATTCTATCATGCACGAACTAACCTAACCTCTCCCAATGGCGAATGGCTCTGATTGGTCAGGTCACCTCAGACAGCGTGCCCCCTGCGAACATTTCATGGCGTCTTTTGTGATCAATTTTGTGCGCGTGAGCCTCGAAGTCTTTTGTGAGTCCGTATATTTCATATTTTTATGCTGTACAACACAAAAGTGAAAATAAGTAGTGTAATTGATACTACTATAAACTCGAGAAAGTATGAACCCCCCTCAGGCAGATTTGGCTACACTTAAAACAAGCTCAACATGCCCATATGAGCTTTTTGCTCAAGTGTGGAACCCTGTCTAATCCAAGATTTTTGTAAAAATGCCCTCGGGAATTTCCCGGGAAAGTATGACCCCCCTCAGATTGATTTGCCTACACTTATAAAAGGCACTTCTGTGAGATTGTTGTCCATAAATTTGTTAAAAATATGCCCCTCTTGATATTTTTTTTGGCTACACTTAAAACTAGGCCAAACGTATTAACACACACACACACACACACACACACACACACACACACACACACACACACACACACACACACACATATTTACTTCCGGTCCACTTCCGGTCCACTTCCGGTTCACTTCCGGTCCACTTCCGGTCCACTTCCGGTTTGCCTACTTCCGGTCCACTTGTGGCCTATTTCTGGTTTATTTATATTGCATCATGTTTTGCAACAAATTATTAGACATGTGTTGTTTTCTGATTGGTTGGTTATGACATAATGTGATGATGTGTTATATTCTGATTGGCTTATTGTTTCAGATGCTTTCAATGCGGTCTGTGCTTAGGCTATATAAAGAGATTTTGCATTGCATATCAGCCAGTATTGAGAGAGTTGTTGAAGAGTAAGGGTGTGTTGTTGCAGTGCTGCTCATATTTTTTTAAACACAAAAATATTGCAAATTTATATAAATTGAATTACAAATCTATTTGATTTAATAGACAGAATTTTTGACAACCTGTCATAGGTTTATTAAGTATAGAATTTTGATTTGAACCCCAAGAAATTTTATATAAATACCAAAGCCAAAAATATTAACACACACACACACACATACACATATACACACACACAAATCACACTACTGAACCCAACTGATATTTTTTATTAAGTATAAAGTTTTGATTTGGACCCCAGGAAATCTTATATAATAAACAACAACAAAAATGCCTAATCAAAAATATTGTAATCAATGCAATAAGAATATATCCAGCCCCAATTGGGTTAAGCACCAAAAGAATTGTAATCCAGATAAAAGCAGAATTCTCACAAAAATATGCCCAAAATGCTATAAAAAATATAACATGAAATATTTCACTTATACTTGTTCTGCACAGTCATCAACATTTCCAAACAAAATTGATTGGAAATATTTGTGTGATTGCCCTCTATAACTTAGATTGCAAGGCCATATTTTGTAATTTTCTAGACCAGGAGCTAGACCCTATGCACCAGAAACAGGCCATAAAATGCCTCTCCACAAATTATATGAACATCATGGAACACACAATACACTTTACAATTTTGAAAATCTCAATTTAAATTCAGGAACAAGAGATTTGGATTTTATATATCTGGAAATATCCCTTTTTTCAAAAAATGTTTGCACCTTGAATCAACCTACAAACAATATTACATGTTAGGCTGGGCTATCTCAACAGCAGAGGCATGCAGCTTAGTGGTTTCCCGCACTCACACTCTGTAAATACATTCCATGATTTTATTATTCTATTAAAGCACCCAATGCTGCAATTTTTAAATTTTTGCTGAAGAAGATACATGATTATCTCAGTCATGTTCAACATCTGAGAATTGTATGCATCAAAATATTGCAGGTGATGATTAAAATCTGCACCACTATACAACATTCCACTATCTGTTGTAACAAATTCTGCCTTTTGGAACCTATCCAGATGCATCATCAAAAATCTAAAATGTTTCCAGTTTGAGCTCTGATTGGGAAGAATCTCAAAATCATAGAATCTCCCCACACTTGCATGATTTGAAAATCATCCTCTATAATAGGAAAAATCAATATAATAATAAAAAAAACAACAAACTGTCCCACAATTCTTCTTCAAGAATTATACTTGTGGCACTCAAAATCAGTGATGTATCTCAAGTTTAGAAATTTGAAGCTTTGTGTGCTGTGCAGTGCCCAGTGGAACTCTGTTTCATTATTGATTGAAAATAAATCATACTCTGAGAGTGTTGAGAATCTAATTTTGAAATCAGGAAGAAGAGATTCAGATCTAATATATTTTGCAACATCTCTTCTGTCAAAAAATGACATGAGCATTGATCCTATTGTGCACCTACACAATTGTGGAGAGCAATCATGTAGATATAAACAGAAATTGTACATGGCTCTGTGTACCTCCCGATCAGAATTTGAGGTTGAGATTTGAAGATTGCAAAAAATTGCAGTTTAAAGGTTCAAAATATCTTAAATCATGAAATTTTATCTTCAAACTCAGCAAATACAGAATAATCTCATTTGCATTTATGACCCCTGAGATATATTTTCCCCTTCTAACAAAATCCGCACCAGAAAACACCAAGCCTGTATCTGTGGTTACAAATTCAAAATCATCATAGGATTTCAAATAAGTATCATAATTTAAATGTTTCCAGTTCTCAGATATGTCAAATGGGATATGAAAACAATACATTGATTCAAAATATTTTGTTGTGAACCAATATTTTTTTCTGTAACAATCATAAAAACCTACAAACAGCCCAACAATTCTCCTGTGCAACAGATATATGTATTTTTCCTTCTTGCCCAACAATCCCAGATGTATGCATCCAAATTCATGGTCACTGTCAAGCACCCACCTAAATTCTGTCTCATTTCTAACTGCAAACACATCATATTCACATAAATCGGAAAATGCAAGCTTGAACCTTTCCAACAGTGATTCCGATTGTATATATTGTGACAAATTCCTTCTCTCAAAAAACATTGCAACAAGTGCTGTGTGTTATCCTTCTAAAACAATGCACATTCAAAAATGCAATGCTGTAATTTTTTAAGAGCATGCCCAACACTATGCTTAATAATATTGTTTTTTTGTTGCTGATAATCCCGATTTATTTCCAAATCACACTGCCCGGGATACATGTTTGCTGAACAATATTGCAAAATTGGAACTGTAGCAACTATGTATGTATTTTTGGGAGCTTTGATAATTGTTCCCCACACCTGCATGTTTCATTCCAAGAGGTTTTGTCTAGGCACAGTGCAAGGCACTTACTGCTGCAATTTCTGAATTTTTGCCTCAGAAAATACAGAACAAGCTCATTCAGGCATTTGTGCTTTAAATACCCAACAAGATCCGGGTGGAAATCATCTGCACTGAACAAGTGCCCATCATCTGTGGTCACAAATTCAATATTCCTATTAAACAGATTGGGATTGGAAATTATTCTGTTCAAAAATTTAAAATGCACCCAATTTCAGCTCTGATCAGCCATGAGCTCTAAATCATAATCTTCATACCCATCACAACAATTGCCGTACCAACATTCATCAAACAATTTCAACCTGCAGAAATAATAATAGCTCCCAGTGTGGTGATGCACAAACAATCCACAAATTCTCTTAAACTTGTTGTACATAAATTTTTCAAACTTGCTGATGCTCTTCAGTGAAAAGTATTGAAAATTCTTGTCACTATCAAGCACCCAGTGCATTTCAGTCTCATTCTGAACTGTAAACAGGTCATACTCGGACAGGTTCAGGAACCTAAGCCTAAAATCCCCGACAAGTGATTTAGATTTAATGTATTTTGAAATTGATCTCCTGTCAAAAAAATTCTGCATTATGACAGGCACAATGGCAGTGTGAACAATTTCCTGTCGCATTGGCATGTATTTTGTATGTTGTGTGCTTCAAGTGACAGGCTTATGCATTCATGCTCACAGTTTTTAAATTTTTGCCTAAACATAAACATGAGAATTTCATTGAAGTTTGTATGTTTTAAAAATTTGCTCATGCCTGGCTTAAAATCTTCAGGTAGGTATAAATTGCCCTCATCTGTAGTGACATATTCAAGAGGATTCAGGTCCACATAAACTCTGTTTGAGATTTTATAATGGACCCAGTTTAGACTCTGCGGCATAATTATGTCCATTCTGTGCACAAAACAATTCTTATTGCAATTGTTGTACCAGTAATCATCATACATTGCAAATCCACAATGCCAATAATAACACTCTACAGAATAATGCACAAAAAATCCAACAATTCTTTTGCATGTATTGAACATGGATATTTCAAATCTTGTCAGGGATTTCAGGTACAGGTAGTGAAAAGCAAAATCACTTGAAAGCACCCACTGCATCTCAGTTTCATTCTGCACAGAGAACAGGTTATGCTCAGAGAGTCCAGAGAACCTATGCCTGAAATCCTCAACAAGTGATTCTGATTTTATATATTTGTAAATAGATCTTCTGTCAAAAAATTCCATACTTTTGATTCAATCCTCTCTCCCACTGCTCTGCTTTCCCTGCTGTTTCTGTTCTCCCTCTGCTGTTTCTGCTCTATCTGAAATTAAATTTTTAATCTAGATAATTGTTTCCCACAATTGCATGTTCCGCTGAGATTGCTCCCACCTAGAATCTTTGCAATGCAATCTGAGTCACAGTGTTTGAATTTTTCTCTTATGAAATACATAATAATCTCATTCAAGTATATATGCTTAGAGTACCACACACAATCAGGATCAAAATCATCCCCACTGTACAAGTGGCCACTGTCTGTTGTAACAAATTCAATATTATGATTTGTAGATATCCTGAATTTGTAATGCATCCAATTCAAGCTTGGGTATGAAACAATATTCATCCTATGCTCTGCAAACAAATTATAGCAATTACTCAACCAATGATTATTGAATATTTTAAGCATGAAATAATAACCATAATTCTCTGTGTAAAAATTCACAAAAAATCCAGCAATTCTGCCACACTTGTTGTAAACAATTTTTTCAAACTTGCTTATATGTTTGAGGCACAGGTAGTGAAAGGGCAAGACACTGTCAAGCACCCATTGCATCTCTGTTTCATTGC